>NC_057814.1:243092910-243149058 GCF_018294505.1 Triticum aestivum
GGTGACAGAGGAAGCTTGGCCTGCCCCACTGCCAAAACGCTGACCAGCCTTATTCTTCTTCTTCTTAGCGAAAGCGCCCCGGGGGTTCGACGCACCGGGACCCGGGGGAAGGAACTGCGGCTGGCGCTGTGATGGGTTGTACCGGCAAGGAGGGGACTGCTCCATGCAGCCGGAGTGAGTCGGGGACCGCGACTGGCGAGGAGGGGAGCGCCGAGGGGGGTAGTGGCGGTCCCGCTCGCGCCCGCGACTCCGCCAGTGGTCCGGCGAGCGGTCACGCGACCGGTCTTCCCGCCAGGAGGGGTCGGATGCCGGGGCAGAGCCCCTGGACACGAGCTCGGAATGGAGCTCGGGCTCCCGCCACGAGATCTCCGAGGAGGGGCGCCAGGACTCAGCTAGGCGACGGTCCGCCGGCTCGTCAGTGCGGCGCTTCGGGCGAGGAGCACCGTCACCCACGTCGCGCGGCATCGGGCCCCGAGCAGCGAGCAAGGACGGCATGGGCACGGGCACGGGCAGGAAAGCAGGAGGCGGCGCAGGATGGGAGTGAGCGGAGTGGAGGGATGAGTGCGGGGTAGGGACAAGCACCAGCCCTAGAGACCTGGGAGTCTCTAGTGGGCCAGCAGCCAGCCCAGGCGTAGGTACTACCGGGCCTCCAGCAGGAGACAAGATAGGGCCCAAGCCCACTCCGCAGCCCAGAGGAGGAAAACCCCCCGACACCAGAGGCCCATGGCGCTCCAGGAGGCCCAGCCCACCATGCGATGGTTCGCTGTGGGAGGGAAGGGTTTCCCCTCGTACGGCTGGGAGGTGGGTGCAGTGCCGTCTCCGCCAGCGGGACGCCGGCTACCAGGCCGGCCGGCGCCGGAGAGGGAAGAAAGGCGCGGAATTTGGGCTGCCCACGCGAAATCGCCGCCACCAGCGAAGCAGAGGAGGTCGCCGAAGGGAGCTGGGGAAGCGAGCTCGACGACGATGGCGCGTCCCGACGCCAAGTGACCGCCGCACGACCGAAGTCTGCCCTCCCGACCACCCCCCAAGCATGGGCTCGGGCCCCACGACCGCGACGACCAGCCGGCAGGCCGGACCGCGGCGGTGGCGAGGAAGGTGGGGAATGGGAGGGGCAGGGTGACGCCTGCACAGGGAGGGGGGCGCTCGGAGGGGGAGGGGAGGCAGGTCGCCAGAAACGAGCTCGGCCAGTGGGTTGCCAAATCGGCATCCCCGCAGGGGAGACCCACCGCAGCCGCGGCCGCGTCGGCCAGGTCCTCCTCCGCCACCCAATCGGCCCAGCGAGCGCTGTCAAGGAGGTCGATGTGGGGAGCAGAGGTGACCACCAGAGGTAGGGGGAAGGGGTCCCCATGGGAGCACGGCGAGGAGGCAAAGTATGGACTTTGGTTGACTTGCCCGATGATCGGCAAGCCATAGAGAATAAATGGATCTTCAAGAAGAAGACTGACGCTGACGGTAATGTTACTGTCTACAAAGCTCGACTTGTTGCGAAAGGTTTTTGACAAGTTCAAGGAGTTGACTACGATGAGACCTTCTCACCCGTAGCGATGCTTAAGTCTGTCTGAATCATGTTAGCAATTGCCACATTTTATGATTATGAAATCTGGCAAATGGATGTCAAAACTGCATTCCTTAATGGATTTCTTAAAGAAGAGTTGTATATGATGCAACAAGAAGGTTTTGTCAATCCTAAAGGTGCTAACAAAGTGTGCAAGCTCCAGCAATCCATCTATGGACTGGTGCAAGCATCTCGGAGTTGGAATATATGCTTTGATAAAGTGATCAAAGCATATGGTTTTATACAGACTTGCGGTGAAGCCTGTATTTACAAGAAAGTGAGTGGGAGCACTACAACATTTCTGATAAGTATATGTGAATGACATATTGTTGATCGGAAATAAAGTAGAATTTTCTGGAAAGCATAAAGGAGTGTTTGAAAGGAGTTTTTCAAAAAGACCTCGGTGCAGCTGCTTACATATTGAGCATCAAGATCTATAGAGATAGATCAAGACGCTTGATAATTTTTTTAATGAGTACATACCTTGACAAGTTTTTGAAGTAGTTCAAAATGGAACAGTCAAAGAAGGAGTTCTTACCTGTGTTTGCAAGGTGTGAAGTTGAGTAAAGACTCAAAACCCGACCATGGCAGAAAATAGAAAGAGAATGAAAAGTCATTCCCTATGCCTCAGTCATAGGTTCTATAAATTATGCTATGTTGTGTACCAGTCCTATTGTGTACCTCACCATGATTTTGGCAAGAGGGTACAATAGTGATCCAGGAGTGGATCACTAGACAGCGGTCAAAATTATCCTTAGTGGAATAAGGAAATGTTTCTCGGTTATGGAGGTCACAAAGAGTTCGTCATAAAGAGTTACGTCGATGCAAGCTTTGCCACCGATCTTTGCGAGGATCTTTCTTGTAACAAACGCAATCCAGGAGACTTGGAGTGGAAGCCAGAGAGGCAACGAGGCGGCCACGAGGCAGGAGGGCGCGCCCAGGGGGGTAGGCGCGCCCCCCACCCTCATGGGCCCCTCGTAGCTCCACTGACCTACTTCTTTCACCTATATATACTCTTATACCCTGAAAACATCCAGGAGAGCCACGAAACCACGCTTCCACCGCCGCAACCTTTTGTACCCGTGAGATCCCATCTTGGGGCCTTTTCCGGTGATCTGCCGGAGGGGGATTTGATCACGGAGGGCTTCTACATCAACAACATAGCCTCTCCGACGATGTGTGAGTAGTTTACCACAGACCTTCGGGTCCATAGTTATTAGCTAGATGGCTTCTTCTCTCTCTTTGGTTCTCAATACAAAGTTCTCCTCGTTGTTCTTGGAGATCTATTCGATGTAATACTTTTTGCGGTGTGTTTGCCGAGATCCGATGAATTGTGGGTTTATGATCAAGATTATCTATGAACAATATTTGATTCTTCTCTGAATTCTTATATGCATGATTTGATATCTTTGCAAGTCTCTTCGAATTATCGGTTTAGTTTGGCCTACTAGATTGATCTTTCTTGCAATGGGAGAAGTGCTTAGCTTTGGGTTCAATCTTGCGGTGTCCTTTCCCAATGACTGCAGGGCAGCAAGGCATGTATTGTATAGTTGCCATCGAGGATAAAAAGATGGGGTTTATATCATATTGCTTGAGTTTATCCCTCTACATCATGTCATCTTGCCTAATGCGTTACTCTGTTCTTATGAACTTAATACTCTAGATGCACGCTGGGTAGCGGTCGATGTGTGGGGTAATAGTAGTAGATGCAGAATCATTTCAGTCTACTTGACGTGGACGTGATGCCTATGTTCATGATCATGCCTAGATATTCTCATAACTATGCGCTTTTCTATCAATTGCTCGGCAGTAATTTGTTCACCCACCGTAATATATGCTATCATGAGAGAGGCCACTAGTGAAACCTATGGCTCCCGGGTCTATTTTACATCATATTAGTTTCCCATCAACTTGCCAATTTTTGTCGCCGTTTATTTTGCAATCTTTAATTTCCAATCTATACAACAAAAATACCAAAAATATTTATCTTATTATCTTTATCAGATCTCACTTTTGCAAGTGGCCGTGAAGGGATTGACAACCCCTTTATCGCGTTGGTTGCAAGGTTCTTGATTATTTGTGCAGGTACTAGGCGATTTGCGTGTAGTCTCCTACAGGATTGATACCTTGGTTCTCAAAAAATGAGGGAAATACTTGCGCTACTTTGCTGCATCACCCTTTCCTGTTCAAGGGAAAACCAACGCATGCTCAAGAGGTAGCAAGAAGGATTTCTGGCACCGTTACCGGGGAGATCTACGCTCAAGTCAAGACATACCAAGTACCCATCACAAACTCTTATCCTTGTGCTTCTTCGCTTGCTAAAAATCTATTAATATGGATCCTCATCCCCTTGCTAATATTTTTAAGAGATCCAATTATGATGAACCAATTGCTAGTGAGTTGTGTGAACTAGATTATCTTTATGAGGTTTTTCTTGAAAATCATGAATCTGAAAATTGTGATGAAGAAATTTATGAAGAGATTCACGATAGCTCCTTGAATGAAAAGCATGATTGCAATGATTTTACTATAAATTCTCTTGCTGTCAATTGTGCCAATAATATGCAAAACCCTAAGCTTGGGGATGCTAGTTTTGCTATGTCTACTACTTGTTGCAATGATCATGATTGGGGTGATTCTTCTTATGACGTTGAAAATTTATTTAAGCCCCATGATGAATATGAGATTGATAATAGTGTTTGCAATAATATTGAAAGTGGGTTTGGAAGAGTGTCAACTTTAGATCCCACACATTTGAAGAATGTTCAATCTTATGAATTTTTTGATAAAAGTGGGTTTGGAGAGGTCATGACTTTAGTTAATATTAATCCCACTATTTTGGAAGAGTGTCAACTTCGCATGCATGTGGATCGTGTTGAGAATATGTTATGTGATAGCTATTTTGTCGAATTTGCTTATGATCCTACATGTAATTACTATGAGAGAGGAAAATATGGTTGGAGAAATTTTCATGTTACTAAATTACCTCTCTTCATGTTGAGATTGCTATCGTCTCTTTCTTCTTGCATATGCTAGTTTTTTGCTTGCCTTGATAATTTGTTTGCTTATAAAATGCCTATGCATAGGAAGTATGTTAGACTTAAGTGTGTTTGTCACATGTTTTATGATGCTCTCTTTGTGCTTCAATTCTTGTCTTTCATGTGAGCATCGTCAAAATCTTAATGCCTAGCTAGGGGCATTAAACGATAGCGCTTGTTGGGAGGCAACCCAATTTTATTTTTTGTTCCTTGCTTTTTGTTACTGTTTAGTAATAAATAATTCATATAGCCTCTATTTAGATGTGGTTTTATGTTTTAATTAGTGTTTGTGCCAAGTATAAACTTTGGGAAGACTTGGGTGAAGTCTTTGCGATCTTGCCGTGAAAAACAGAAACTTTAGCGCTCACGAGATTAGCTGCCATTTTTTTTACTGGAGAGTGATTTTAGGTTGATTCTTTTTGCAGATGATTCATAGATAAATTCCTCGCGTCCACCAAACTATTTAAGAATTTTTGGATTTCCAGAAGTATCCGTTTGATACACATTACTATAGACTGTTCTATTTTTGACAGATTCTGTTTTTCGTGTGTTGTTTGCTTATTTTGATGAATCTATGGCTAGTATTGGGGGGTATGAACCATAGAGAAGTTGGAATACAGTAGTTGTAACACCAATATAAATAAAGATGAGTTCATTACAGTACCTTAAAGTGGTGGTTTGTTTTCTTACACTAACGGAGCTCATGAGATTTTCTGTTTAAGTTTTGTGTTGTGAAGTTTTCAAGTTTTTGTGTAAAGATTTGATGGATTTTGGAATAAGGAGTGGCAAGATCCTAAGCTTGGGGATGACCAAGGCACCCCAAGGTAAAATTCAAGGACAACCAAAAGCCTAAGCTTGGGGATGCCCCGAAAGGCATCCCCTCTTTCGTCTTCGTCTATCGGTAACTTTACTTGAGGCCATATTTTTATTCACCACATGATATGTGTTTTGCTTGGAGCGTCTTGTATGATTTGAGTCTTTGATTTTTAGTTTACCACAATCATCCTTTCTGTACACACCTTTTGGAGAGACACACATGAATCGGAATTTATTAGAATACTCTATGTGCTTCACTTATAACTTTTGAGCTAGATAGTTTTGCTCTAGTGCTTCACTTATATCTTTTTAGAGCATGGTGGTGGTTTTATTTTGTAGAAATTATTGATCTCTCATGCTTCACTTATATTATTTTGAGAGTCTTTTAGAACAGGATGGTAATTTTCTTTGGTTATAAAATTAGTCCTAATATGATAGGCATCCAAGATGGGTATAATAAAAACTTTCATATAGAGAGCATTAAATACTATGAGAAGTTTGATACTTGATAATTGTTTTGAGATATAAAGATGGTAATATTGGAGTCATGCTAGTTGAGTAATTGTGAAATTGAGAAATACTTGTGTTGGGGTTTGCAAGTCCCGTAGCATGCAAGTATGGTAACCGTTGTGTGACAAATTTGAAGCATGAGGTGTTCTTTGATTACTTTCCTTATGAGTGGCGGTCGGGGACGAGCGATGGTCTTTTCCTACCAATCTATCCTCCTTGGAGCATGCGCGTAGTGCTTTGGGTTTGATGACTTGTAGATTTTTGCAATAAGTATGTGAGTTCTTTATGACTAATGTTGAGTCCATGGATTATACGCACTCTCACCCTTCCATCATTGCTAGCCTCTTCGGTACCGTGCATTGCCCTTTCTCACCTCGAGAGTTGGTGCAAACTTCGCCGGTGCATCCAAACCCCGTGATATGATACGCTCTATCACACATAAGCCTCCTTATATCTTCCTCAAAACAGCTACCATACCTACCTATTATGGCATTTCCATAGCCATTCCGAGATATATTGCCATGCAACTTTCCACCGTTCCGTTTATTATGACACGCTTCATCATTGTCATATTGCTTTGCATGATCATGTAGTTGACATCATATTTGTGGCAAGGCCACCATTCATTTTTCATACATGTCATTCTTGATTCATTGCATATCCCGGTACACCGCCGGAGGCATTCACATAGAGTCATATTTTGTTCTAAGTATTGAGTTGTAATTCTTGAGTTGTAAGTAAATAAAAGTGTGATGATCTTCATTATTAGAGCATTGTCCCATGTGAGGAAAGGATGATGGAGACTATGATTCCCCCATAAGTCGGGATGAGACTCCGGAAGAAAAATAAATAAAAGAGGCCATAGAAGCCCAAATAAAAAAAAAGGCCAAAGAAGCCCACCAAAAAATAATGAGAGAAAAAGAGAGAAGGGACAATGTTACTATCCTTTTTCCACACTTGTGCTTGAAAATAGCACCGTGATCTTCATGATAGAGAGTCTCTTATTTTGTCACTTTCATATACTAGTGGGAATTTTTCATTATAGAACTTGGCTTGTATATTCCAATGATGGGCTTCCTCAAAATGCCCTAGGTCTTCGTGAGCAAGCAAGTTGGATGCACATCCACTTAGTTTCTTTTGATGAGATTTCATACATTTATAGCTCTAGTGCATCCGTTGCATGGCAATCCCTACTCCTCGCATTGACATCAATTGATGGGCATCTCCATAGCCCGTTGATTAGCCGCGTCGATGCGAGACTTTCTCCTTTTTTGTCTTCTCCGCACAACCTCCATCATCATATTCTATTCCACCCATAGTGCTATGTCCATGGCTCGCACTCATATATTGCGTGAAAGTTGAAAATGTTTGAGAATACTAAAGTATGAAACAATTGTTTGGCTTGTCATCGGGGTTGTGCATGATGAGAGAATTTGGGGTGACGAAAATGAAGCATGGCCAAACTATATGATTTTGTAGGGATGAGCTTTCTTTGGCTATGTTATTTTGAGAAGACATAATTGCTTGGTTAGTATGCTTGAAGTATTATTATTTTTATGTCAATATTAAACTTTTGTCTTGAATCTTTCGGATCTGAACATTCATGCCACAATAAAGAAAATTACATTCAAAATATGTTAGGTAGCATTCCACATCAAAAATTCCGTTTTTATCATTTACCTACTCGAGGACGAGCAGGAATTAATCTTGGGGATGCTGATACGTCTCCAACGTATCTATAATTTTTGATCGTTCCATGCTATTATATTATCTGTTTTGGATGTTTAATGGGCTTTAATATGCTCTTTTATATTATTTTGGGGACTGACCTATTAACCGGAGGCCCAGTGCCAGTTGCTGTATTTTTGCCTATTTCAGTGTTTCACAGAAAAGGAATGTCAAACGGAATCCAAACGGAAGGAAACCTTCGCGAGGATCTTTCTTGGAACAAACGCTATCCAGGAGACTTGGAGTGGAAGTCAGTGACGCAACGAGGCGGCCACGAGGCAGGAGGGCGCGGCCAGGGGGGTAGGCGCACCCCCACCCTCGTGGGCCCCTCGTAGCTCCACCGACCTACTTCTTTCGCCTATATATACTCTTATACCCTGAAAACATCCAGGAGAGCCACGAAACCACTTTTCCACCGCCGCAACCTTCTGTACCCGTGAGATCCCATCTTGGGGACTTTTCCGGCGATCTGCCGGAGGGGGATTCGATCACGGAGGGCTTCTACATCAACACCATAGCCTCTCCGATGATGTGTGAGTAGTTTACCACAGACCTTTGGGTCCATAGTTATTAGCTAGATGGCTTCTTCTCTCTCTTTGGTTCTCAATACAAAGTTCTCCTCGATGTTCTTGGAGATCTATTCGATGTAATACTTTTTGCGGTGTGTTTGCCGAGATCCGATGAATTGTGGGTTTATGATCAAGATTATCTATGAACAATATTTGATTCTTCTCTGAATTCTTATATGCATGATTTGATATCTTTGCAAGTCTCTTCGAATTGTCGGTTTAGTTTGGCCTACTAGATTGATCTTTCTTGCAATGGGAGAAGTGCTTAGCTTTGGGTTCAATCTTGCGGTGTCCTTTCCCAGTGACAGTAGGGGCAGCAAGGCACGTATTGTATTGTTGCCATCGAGGATAAAAAGATGGGGTTTATATCATATTGCTTGAGTTTATCCCTCTACATCATGTCATCTTGCCTAATGCGTTACTCTATTCTTATGAACTTAATACTGTAGATGCATGCTGGATAGGGGTTGATGTGTGGAGTAATAGTAGTAGATGCAGAATCATTTCGGTCTACTTGACACGGACATGATGCCTATGTTCATGATCATGCCGAGATACTCTCATAACTATGCGCTTTTCTATCAATTGCTCGCCAGTAATTTGTTCACCCACCATAATATATGCTATCATGAGAGAAGCCACTAGTGAAACCTATGGCCCCCGGGTTTATTTTACATCATATTAGTTTCCCGTCAACTTGCCTATTTATGTCGCCGTTTATTTTGCAATCTTTACTTTCCAATCTATACAACAAAAATACCAAAAATATTTATCTTATTATCTTTATCAGATCCCGCTTTTGCAAGTGGCCGTGAATGGATTGACAACCCCTTTATCGCGTTGGTTGCAAGGTTCTTGATAGTTTGTGCAGGTACTAGGCGATTTGCGTGTAGTCTCCTACTGGATTGATACCTTGGTTCTCAAAAACTGAGGGAAATACTTACGCTACTTTGCTGCATCACCCTTTCCTCTTCAAGGGAAAACCAACGCATGCTCAAGAGGTAGCAGAGCCAATATGAGCATCCAGGTTCCGCTATTGGTTATTGACCGGAGATATGTCTCGGTCATGTCTACATAGTTCTCGAACCCGTAGGGTCCGCACGCTTAATGTTCGATGACGATTTGTATTATGAGTTATGTGATTTGATGTACTGAAGGTTGTTCGGAGTCCCGGATGAGATCACGGACATGACGAGGAGTCTCGAAATGGTCGAGACATAAAGATTGATATATTGGACCATGTTATTCAGACACTGGAAGTGTTCCGGATAGTTTCGGATAAAACCGGAGTGCCGGAGGGGTTACCGGAATCCCCCGAGGAAGTAATGGGCCTTATTGGGACTTAGGGGAGAGAGAGGGTAGCAGCCAGGAGGTGGCACGCCCCCCCAATGGGAGTCCGAATAGGACTAGGGTAGGGGGGCGTGGCCCCTCTTTCCCTCTCCCTCTCCCTCTCCTTCCTTCTTCTCCTACTTGGACTAGGAAAGGGGGAGCCGATTCCTACTTGGAGTAGGACTCCCCCCTTAGGCGCGCCTCTAGGGGCTGGCCGGCCTCCTCTCTCCCTCCTTTATATACGGGGGAGGGGGCACCCCGTAGACACACAAGTTGATCTTTTAGCCGTGTGCGGTGCCCCCCTCCACAGTTACACACCTCGGTCATATCGTCGTAGTGCTTAGGCGAAGCCCTGCGCCGGTAACTTCATCATCACCGTCACCACGCCGTCGTGCTGACGGAACTCTCCCTCAAACTCAACTGGATCAAGAGTTCGAGGGACGTCACCGAGCTGAACGTGTGCTGATCGCGGAGGTGCCGTGCGTTCGGTACTTGGATCAGTTGGTTTGTGAAGACGTTCGACTACATCAACCGTGTTACTAAACGCTTCCGCTTTCGGTCTATGAGGGTACGTAGACACACTCTCCCCGCTCGTTGCTATGCTTCTCCTAGATAGATCTTGTGTGATCGTAGGCAATTTTTTGAAATACTATGTTCCCCAATAGTGGCATCCGAGCCAGGTCTATGCGTAGATGTTATATGCACGAGTAGAACACAAAGAGTTGTGGGCGATAATAGTCATACTGCTTACCAGCATGTCATACTTTGATTCGGCGGTATTGTTGGATGAAGTGGCCCAGACCGACATTACATGAACGCGTTCATGAGACTGGTTCTACCGCCGTGCTTCTCACACATGTGGCTACTGGGTGCCTGTTTCTCCAGCCTTAGTTGAATCGAGTTTGACTATGTCCGGTCCTTGTTGAAGGTTAAAACATCACACTTGACGAAAAATCATTGTGGTTTTGATGCGTAGGTAAGAACGGTTCTTGCTAGAAGCCCGTAGCAGCCACATAAACTTGCAACAACAAAGTAGAGGACGTCTAACTTGTTTTTGCAGGGCTTGCTGTGATGTGATATGGTCAAGACGTGATGATATATAAATTGTTGTATGAGATGATCATGTTTTGTAACAGTTATCGGCAACTGGCAGGAGCCATATGGTTGTCGCTTTATTGTATGAAATGCAATCGCCATGTAATTGCTTTACTTCATCACTAAGCGGTAGCGATAGTCGTAGAAGCAATAGTTGGCGAGACGACAACGATGCTTCGATAGATATCAAGGTGTCAAGCCAGTGATGATGCTGATCATGACGGTGCTTTGGATATGGAGATCAAAGGCACAAGATGATGATGGCCATATCATATCACTTATTTGATTGCATGTGATGTTTATCTTTTTATGCATCTTATTTTTCTTCGTATGGCGGTAGCATTATAAGATGATGTCTCACTAAATTTCAAGTTACAAGTGTTCTCCCTTAGCATGCACCATTGCTACAGTTCGTCGTGCCGAGACACCACGTGATGATCGGGTGTGATAAACTCTACGTTCACATACAACGGGTGCAAGCCAGTTTTGCACACGCAGAATACTCGGGTTAAACTTGACGAGCCTAGCATATGCAGATATGGCCTCGGAACACTGCGACCAAAAGGTCGAGCGTGAATCATATAGTAGATATGATCAACATAGTGATGTTCACCATTGAAAACTACTCCATCTTGTTGGGGAACGCAGTAATTTCAAAAAAAATCCTACGCACACGCAAGATCTATCATGGTGATGCATAGCAACGAGAGGGGAGAGCGTAGTCCACGTACCCTCGTAGACCGTAAGTGGAAGCGTTATGACAACGCGGTTGATGTAGTCGTACGTCTTCACGATCCGACCGATCCTAGTACCTAAAGTACGGCACCTCCGCGATCTGCACACGTTCGGCTCAGTGACGTCCCACGAACTCCCGATCCAACTAAGTGTCGAGGGAGAGCTTCGTCAGCATGACGGTGTGATGACGGTGATGATGAAGCTACCGGCGCAGGGCTTCGCCTAAGCACTGCAACGATATGACCATGGTGGATTATGGTGGAGGGGGGCACCGCACACGGCTAAGAGATCAATGATCAACTTGTGTGTCTATGGGGTGCCCCTCCCCCGTATATAAATGAGTGGAGGAGGGGGGCGGCCCTCTATGGCGCGCCCTGGAGGAGTCCTACTCCCACCGGGAGTAGGATTCCCCCCCTTCCTAGTTGGACTAGGAGAGATGGAAGGGGGAGAGAGGGAGGAAGGAAAGGGGGGCGCCGCCCCCCTTCCTAGTCCAATTCGGACCAGAGGGGGAGGGGGCGCGGCCTGCCCTTGCTGCCCCTCTCTCTCTCCACTAAAGCCCATTAGGGCCCATATACTCCCCGGGGGGTTCCGGTAACCCCCGGTACTCCAGTATATACCCGAACTCACTCGAAACCATTCCGATGTCCAAACATAGTCATCCAATATATCGATCTTTATGTCTCGACCATTTCGAGACTCCTCGTCATGTCCGTGATCATATCCGGGACTCCGAACTACCTTCGGTACATCAAAACACATAAACTCATAATACCAATCATCACCGAACGTTAAGCGTGCGGACCCTACGGGTTCGACAACTATGTAGACATGACCGACACTCATCTCCGGTCAATAACCAATAGCGGAACCTGGATGCTCATATTGGTTCCTACATATTCTACGAAGATCTTTATCGGTCAAACCGCATAACAACATACGTTGTTCCCTTTGTCATTGGTATGTTACTTGCCCGAGATTCGATCGTCGATATCTCAATACCTAGTTCACTCTCGTTACCGGCAAGTCTCTTTACTCATTCTGTAATGCATCATCCCATAACTAACTCATTAGTTACAATGCTTGCAAGGCTTATAGTGATGCGCATTACCGAGTGGGCCCAGAGATACCTCTCCGACAATCGGAGTGACAAATCCTAATCTCGATCTATGCCAACTCAACAAACACCATCGGAGACACCTGTAGAACATCTTTATAGTGACCCAGTTACGTTGTGACATTTGATAGCACACTAAGTGTTCCTCCGGTATTCGGGAGTTGCATAATCTCATAGTCATAGGAACGTGTATAAGTTATGAAGAAAGCAATAGTAACAAACTAAACGATCATCATGCTAAGCTAACGGATGGGTCAAGTCAATCACATCATTCTCTAATGATGTGATCCCGTTCATCAAATTACAACTCTTTGTCCATGGCTAGGAAACTTAACCATCTTTGATTAACGAGCTAGTTAAGTAGAGGCATACTAGTGACACTCTGTTTGTCTATATATTCACACATGTACTAAGTTTCCGGTTAATACAATTCTAGCATGAATAATAAACATTTATCATGATATAAGGAAACATAAATAACAACTTTATTATTGCCTCTGGGGCATATTTCCTTCTGTCTCCCACTTGCACTAGAGTCAATAATCTAGATTACATTGTAATGATTCTAACACCCATGGAGTCTTTGTGCTGATCATGTTTTGCTCGTGAGAGAGGCTTAGTCAACGGGTGTGCAACATTCAGATCCGTATGTACTTTGCAAATTTCTGTGTCTCCCTCATTGAATTGGTCACGGATGGAATTGAAGCGTCTCTTGATGTGCTTGGTTCTCTTGTGAAATCTGGATTCCTTTGCCAAGGCAATTTCACCAGTATTGTCACAAAAGATTTTCATTGGACCCGATGCACTAGGTATGACACCTAGATCGGATATGAACTCCTTCATCCAGACTCCTTCATTTGCTGCTTCCGAAGTAGCTATGTACTCCGCTTCACACGTAGATCCCGCCACGACGCTCTGCTTGGAACTGCACCAACTGACAGCTCCACCATTTAATAAAAATATGCATCCGGTCTGTGACTTAGAGTCATCCGGATCAGTGTCAAAGCTAGCATCGATGTAACCGTTTACGACAAGCTCTTTGTCACCTCCATAAATAAGAAACATATCCTTAGTCCTTTCCAGGTATTTCAGGATGTTCTTGACCGCTGTCCAGTGATCCACTCTTGGATTACTTTGGTAACTCCCTGCTAAACTAATAGCAAGGCACACATCAGGTCTGGTACACAACATTGCATACATGATAGAACCTATGGCTGAAGCATAGGGAATGACTTTCATTTTCTCTCTATCTTCCGTAGTGGTCGGGCATTGAGTCTGACTCAATTTCACACCTTGTAACACAGGTAAGAACCCTTTCTTTGCTTGATCCATTTTGAACTTCTTCAAAACTTTGTCAAGGTATGTGCTTTGTGATGTCCAATTAAGCGTCTTGATCTATCTCTATAGATCTTGATGCCCAATATATAAGCAGCTTCACCGAGGTCTTTCATTGAAAAATTCTTATTCAAGTATCCTTTTATGCCATTCAGAAATTCAGTATCATTTCCGATCAACAATATGTCATCTCCATATAATATCAGAAATGCTACAGAGCTCCCACTCACTTTCTTGTAAATACAGGCTTCTCCAAAAGTCTGTATAAATCCATATGCTTTGATCACACTATCAAAGCGTATATTCCAACTCTGAGAGGCTTGCACCAGTCCATAAATGGATCACTGGAGCTTGCAAACTTTGTTAGCACCTTTTGGATCGACAAAACCTTATGGTTGCATCATATACAACTCTTCTTTAAGATATCCATTAAGGAATGCAGTTTTGACATCCATTTGCCAAATTTCATAATCATAAAAAGCGGCAATCGCTAACATGATTCAGACAGACTTAAGCATCGCTACGAGTGAGAAGGTCTCATCGTAGTCAACTCCTTGAACTTGTCGAAAACCTTTTGCAACAAGTCGAGCTTTGTAGACAGTAACATTACCGTCAGTGTCAGTCTTCTTCTTGAAGATCCATTTGTTCTCTATGGCTTGCCGATCATCGGGCAAGTCAACCAAAGTCCACACTTTGTTCTCATACATGGATCCCATCTCATATTTCATGGCCTCAAGCCATTTTGCGGAATCTGGGCTCATCATCGCTTCCTCATAGTTCGTAGGTTCGTCATGGTCAAGTAACATGGCTTCCAGAACAGGATTACCGTACCACTCTGGTGTGGATCTTACTCTGGTTGACCTACGAGGTTTGGTAGTAACTTGATCAGAAGTTTCATGATCATCATCATTAGCTTCCTCACTTACTGGTGTAGGAATCACTGGAACTGAATTCTGTGATGAACTACTTTCCAATAAGGGAGTAGGTACTGTTACCTCATCAAGTTCTACTTTCCTCCCACTCACTTCTTTTGAGAGAAACTCCTTCCCTAGAAAGGATCCATTCTTAGCAACGAATATCTTGCCTTCGGATCTGTGATAGAAGGTGTACCCAATAGTTTCCTTTGGGTATCCTATGAAGACACATTTCTTCGATTTGGGTTCAAGCTTATCAGGTTGAAGCTTTTTCACATAAGCATCGCAACCCCAAACTTTAAGAAATGACAACTTGGGTTTCTTGCCAAACCATAGTTCATAAGGTGTCGTCTCAATGGATTTAGATGGTGCCCTATTTAACGGGAATGCAGCTGTCTCTAAAGCACAACCCCAACAGAATAGTGGTAAATCAGTGAGAGACATCATAGATCGCACCATATCTAGTAAAGTACGATTACGACGTTCGGACACACCATTACGCTGTGGTGTTCCTGGTGGCGTGTGTTGTGAAACTATTCCGCATTGTTTCAAATGAAGACCAAACTCGTAACTCAAATATTCTCCTCCACGATCGGATCATAGAAACTTTATTTTCTTGTTACGATGATTTTCCACTTCACTCTGAAATTCTTTAAACTTTTCAAATGTTCCAGTTTATGTTTCATCAAGTAGATATACTCATATCTGCTCAAATCATCTGTGAAGGTAAGAAAATAACGATACCCTCCGCGAGCATCAACACTCATCGGACCGCATACATTAGTATGTATTATTTCCAATAAGTCCGTTGCTCGCTCCATTGTTCCGGAGAACGGAGTCTTAGTCATCTTGCCCATGAGGCATGGTTCGCAAGCATCAAGTGATTCATAATCAAGTGATTCCAAAACCCCATCAGAAAGGAGTTTCTTCATGCGCTTTACACCAGTATGACCTAAACGGTAGTGCCACAAATAAGTTGCACTATCATTATTAAACTTATATCTTTTGTCTTCAATACTATGAACATGTGTATCACTACATCAAGATTTAGTAAAAATAGACCACTCATCAAGGGTGCATGACCATAAAAGATATTATTCATATAAATAGAACAACCATTATTCCCTGATTTAAATGAATAACCATCTCTGCTACCTCTTCAGCACTGCGTTGGTTTTCCCTTGAAGAGGAAAGGGTGATGCAGCAAAGTAGCGTAAGTATTTCCCTCAGTTTTTGAGAACCAAGGTATCAATCCAGTAGGAGACTACACACAAGTCGCCTCGTACCTACACAAACAAATAAGAACCTTGCAACCAATGCGATAAAGGGGTTGTCAATCCCTTCACGGCCACTTGCAAAAGTGAGATCTGATAGAGATAATAAGATAAATATTTTTGGTATTTTTATGATATAGATTGGAAAGTAAAGATTGCAAAGTAAAATAGATTGGAAACTTATATGATGGAAAATAGACCCGGGGGCCATAGGTTTCACTAGTGGCTTCTCTCAAGATAGCATACGTATTACGGTGGGTGATCAAATTATTGTCGAGCAATTGATAGAAAAGTGCATAGTTATGAGAATATCTAGGTATGATCATGTATATAGGCATCACGTCAGCGACAAGTAGATCGAAACGATTCTGCATCTACTACTATTACTCCACACATCGACCGCTATCCAGCATGCATCTAGAGTATTAAGTTCATAAGAACATAGTAACGCATTAGGCAAGATGACATGATGTAGAGGGATAAACTCAAGCAATATGATATAAACCCCATCTTTTTATCCTCGATGGCAACAATACAATATGTGCCTTGCTGCCCCTCCTGTCACTGGGAAAGGACACCGCAAGATTGAACCCAAAGCTAAGCACTTCTCCCATTGCAAGAAAGATCAATCTAGTCGGCCAAACCAAACTGATAATTCGAAGAGACTTGCAAAGATAGCAAATCATACATAAAAGAATTCAGAGGAGATTCAAATATTGTTCATAGATAATCTTGATCATAAATCCACAATTCATCGGATCTCGACAAACACACCGCAAAAAGAATTACATCGAATAGATCTCCAAGAAGATCGAGTAGAACTTTGTATTGAGATCCAAAGAGAGAAAAGAAGCCATCTAGCTAATAACTATGGACCCGAAGGTCTGTGGTAAACTACTCACACATCATCGGAGAGGCTATGGTGTTGATGTAGAAGCCCTCCGTGATCGATTCCCCCTCCGGTGGAGCGCCGGAAAAGGCCCCAAGATGGGATGTCACGTGTACAAAAGGTTGCGGTGGTGGAAATAGTGTTTCGTGGTGCTCGTTGATGTTTTCAGGGTATATGGATATATAGGAGGAAGAAGTAGGTCGGTGGAGCTGCGAGGGGCCCACGAGGGTGGGGGGCGCGCCTCCCTGCCTCGTGGCCTCCTTGCTTCTTTCTAGGCATCCACTCCAAATCCCCTGGATCACGTTTGTTCCAAAAATAACTCTCCCGAAGGTTTCATTTTGTTTGGATTCCGTTTGATATTCCTATTCTACGAAACACTGAAATAGGCAAAAAAACAGCAATTTGCACTAGGCCTTCGGTTAATAGGTTAGTCCCAAAAATAATATAAATGTGCTTAGTAAAGCCCATTAAACATCCAAAACAGATAATATAATAGCATGGAATAAAAAAATTATAGATACGTTGGAGACGTATCAAGCATCCCCAAGCTTAATTCATGCTCGTCCTCGAGTAGGTAAATGATAAAAACAGAATTTTTGATGTGGAATGCTACCTAGCATATTTCTCAATGTAATTTCCTTAACTGTGGCATGAATGTTCAGATCCGAAAGATTCAAGACAAAAGTTTAATATTGACATGAAAATAATAACACTTCAAGCATACTAACAAAGCAATCATGTCTTCTCAAAATAACATGGGCAAAGAAAGTTATCCCTACAAAATCATATAGTCTAGCTATGCTCTATCTTCATCACACAAAGTATTTAATCATGCACAACCCCGATGAAAAGCCAAGCAATTGTTTCATACTTTTGATGTTCTCAAACTTTTTCAGTCTTCACGCAATACATGAGCGTGAGCCATGGATATAGCACTATATGTGGAATAGAATGGTGGTTGTGGAGAAGACAAAAGGAGAAGATAGTCTCACATCAACTAGGCGTATCAACGGGCTATGGAGATGCCCATCAATAGATATCAATGTGAGTGAGTAGGGATTGCCATGCAACGGATGCACTAGAGCTATAAGTGTATGAAAGCTCAGCAAAAGAAACTAAGTGGGTGTGCATCCAACTTGCTCGCTCACGAAGATCTAGGGCATTTTGAGGAAGCCCATCATTGGAATATACAAGCCATGTTCTATAATGTAAAATTCCCACTAGTATATGAAAGTGACAACATAGAAGACTCTCTATGATGAAGATCATGGTGCTACTTTGAAGAACAAGTGTGGCAAAAGGATGGTAACATTGTCCCTTCTCTCTTTTTCTCTCATTTTATGGGCCTTTTTTCTCTTTTTTATGGCCTCCTTTTTTTCTTTTCGTCCGGAGTCTCATCCCGACTTGTGGGGGAATCATAATCTCCATCATCCTTTCCTCACTTGGGACAATGCTCTAATAATGATGATCATCACACTTTTATTTACTTACAACTCAATACTTGGAACACAATATGACTCTATGTGAATGCCTCCGGCGGTGTACCGGGATATGCAATGAGTCAAGAGCGACATGTATGAAAGAATTATGAAGGTGGCTTTGCCACAAATACGATGTCAACTACATGATCATGCGTGGCAATATGACAATGATGAAGCGTGTCATAATAAACGGAATGGTGGTAAGTTGCATGGCAATATATCTCGGAATGGCTATGGAAATGCCATAATGGGTAGGTATGGTGGCTGTTTTGAGGAAGGTATATGGTGGGTGTATGATACCGGCGAAAGGTGCGCGGTATTAGAGAGGCTAGCAATGGTGGAAGGGTGAGAGTGCGTATAATCCATGGACTCAACATTAGTCATAAACAACTCACATACTTATTGCAAAAATCTATTAGTTATCCAAACGAAGTACTACGTCCATGCTCCTAGGGGGATAGATTGGTAGGCAAAGACCATCGCTCGTCCCCGACAGCCACTCATAAGGGAGACAATCAATAAATAAATCATGCTCCGACTTCATCACATAACGGTTCACCATACGTGCATGCTACGGGAATCACAAACTTTAGAACAAGTATTTCTCAAATTCACAACTACTCAACTAGCATGACTCTAATATCACCATCTTCATATCTCAAAACAATCATCAAGTATCAAACTTCTCATAGTATTCAATGCACTTTATATGATAGTTTTTATTATACCCATCTTGGATGTTCATCATATTAGGACTAATTTTATAGCCAAAGCAAACTACCATGCTGTTCTAAAAGACTCTCAAAATAATACAAGTGAAGCATGAGAGATCAATAATTTCTATAAAATAAAACCACCACCGTGCTCTAAGAGATATAAGTGAAGCACTAGAGCAAAATTGTCTAGCTCAAAAGATATAAGTGAAGCACATAGAGTATTCTAATAAATTCCGATTCATGTGTGTCTCTCCCAAAAGGTGTGTACAGTAAGGATGATTGTGGTAAACTAAAAATAAAAGACTCAAATCATACAAGACGCTCCAAGCAAAACACATATCATGTGGTGAATAAAAATATAGCCTCAAGTAAAGTTACCGATAGACGAAGATGAAAGAGGGGATGCCTTCCGGGGCATCCCCAAGCTTAGGATTTTGGTTGTAGTTGAATTTTACCTTTGGGTGCCTTGGTAATCCCCAATCTTAGGCTCTTTCCACTCCTTATTCCATAATCCATCAAATCTTTACCCAAAACTTGAAAACTTCACAACACAAAACTCAACAGAAAATCTCATGAGCTCCGTTAGTATAAGAAAACAAATCACCACCATAAGGTACTGTAATGAACTCATTCTTTATTTATATTGGTGTTGAACCTAAGGTATTCCAACCTATCTATGGTTCATACCCTCCGATACTTGCCATAGATTCATCAAAATAAGCAAACAACACACGAAAAAGAATCTGTCAAAAACAGAACAGTCTGTAGTAATATGGATCAAACGTATACTTCTGGAACTCCAAAAATTCTGAAATAAATTGTTGGACGTGAGGAATTTATCTATTAATCATCTGCAAAAATAATCAACCTAAAAGCACTCTCCAGTAAAAAAATGGCAGCCAATCTCGTGAGCGCTAAAGTTTCTGTTTTTTACAGCAAGGTCAGAAAGACTTCACCCAAGTCTTCCCAAAGGTTCTACTTGGCACAAACACTAATTTAAAACATAAAACCACATCTAAACAGAAGCTAGATGAATTATTTATTACTAAACAGAACCAAAAAGCAAGAAACAAAAATAAAATTGGGTTGCCTCCCAACAAGCGCTATCGTTTAACGCCCCTAGCTAGGCATAAACGCAAGAATAGATCTAGGTATTATCATCTTTGGTAGGCAATTCTTCAATAGAACACTTATAACTGTTAGGAGTTTCCTTCTTTTTATTAATGATCAAACTCCTAGGCAATAAATCGAGAAAATCATTTGTAGCGAAATGTTCCTTAATGATAGCGAGAAAGTTGGGGTGAACACTTATGGATTTGAGATCCGCATTTTCCTTACTAGAAGTTTCACCATTATTTTTGGGAACATACATCAGTTTGGCAATTTTAGCATTAGGAGGTTTTGGAGTATTTTTCATGGAAGAAAAGGCAGACCCTAAGTTGGTAATAATATCCTCAATTTTATCAATTCTTGTGGAATCTTGATCTATTCTTTCGTTAACTATAGGTTCCTTTTCTTTAAAAAAATTCAGAGTAACTCTACCTTAGATTCATATTGGGTAATTTGGTTGTGGATCTTTTTATCCAAATTTTCTATCAACTCTACAGTGGCAACTTTATTTTCAATAATTTCAAGCCTTTGCATCACATGTTCCAAAGTTAAAATAGTTCCATTAACCAAAAGAGGTGGTGGGCCAAACAAATCTATCATAGCATTATAAGAATCAAAAGTATGGCTACCCAAGAAATTCCCTCCGGTAATTGTATCAAGAATATATCTATTCCAAGGGGTGATGCCTACATAAAAATTGCGGAGAAGAACGGAAGTGGATTGCTTCCTAGTAGATCTATTCCGAGCATTGCAAATTCTATGCCAAGCATCTTTTAGATTTTCTCCCTCCCTTTGTTTAAAATTAAGAACTTCATGATCGGGAGTACTAACAATGATAGAAGAACTAGCCATGACAGCAAAGCAAACGATCTAACACACGGACACACAAGAAGCAAGCGAAAAAGGGCAAACGGAAAAAGAGGGCGAATAAAACGTCAAAGGTGAAGTGGGGGAGAGGAAAACGAGAGGCAAATGGCAAATAATGTAATGCGAGGGATAAGACTGTGTGATGGGTACTTGGTATGTCTTGACTTGACTTGACTTGGCGTAGATCTCCCAGGCAACGGCGCCAGAAATCCTTCTTGCTACCTCTTGAGCACTGCGTTGGTTTTCCCTTGAAGAGGAAAGGGTGATGCAGCAAAGTAGCGTAAGTATTTCCCTCAGTTTTTGAGAACCAAGGTATCAATCCAGTAGGAGACTACACACAAGCCGCCTCGTACCTACACAAACAAATAAGAACCTTGCAACCAACGCGATAAAGGGGTTGTCAATTCCTTCACGGCCACTTGCAAAAGTGAAATCTGATAGAGATAATAAAATAATTTTTTTTTGTATTTTTATGATATAGATTGGAAAGTAAAGATTGCAAAGTAAAATAGATTGGAAACTTATATGATGGAAAATAGACCCGGGGGCATAGGTTTCACTAGTGGCTTCTCTCAAGATAGCATAAGTATTACGGTGGGTGAACAAATTACTGTCGAGCAATTGATAGAAAAGTGCATAGTTATGAGAATATCTAGGCATGATCATGTATATAGGCATCACGTCCGCGACAAGTAGATCGAAACGATTCTGCATCTACTACTATTACTCCACACATCGACCGCTATCCAACATGCATCTAGAGTATTAAGTTCATAAGAACAGAGTAACGCATTAGGCAAGATGACATGATGTAGAGGGATAAACTCAAGCAATATGATATAAACCGCATCTTTTTATCCTCGATGGCAACAATACAATACGTGCCTTGCTGCCCCTGCTGTCACTGGGAAAGGACACCTCAAGATTGAACCCAAAGCTAAGCACTTCTCCCATTGCAAGAAAGATCAATCTAGTAGGCCAAACCAAACTGATAATTCGAAGAGTCTTGCAAAGATAACAAATCATACATAAAAGAATTCAGAGGAGATTCAAATATTGTTCATAGATAATCTTGATCATAAACCCACAATTCATCGGATCTCGACAAACACACCGCAAAAAGAATTACATCGAATAGATCTCCAAGAAGATCAAGGAGAACTTTGTATTGAAATCCAAAGAGAGAGAAGAAGCAATCTAGCTAATAACTATGGACCCGAAGGTCTGTGGTAAACTACTCACACATCATCAGAGAGGCTATGGTGTTGATGTAGAAGCCCTCCGTGACCGATTCCCCCTCCGGCGGAGCGCCGGAAAAGGCCCCAAGATGGGATCTCACGGGTATAGAAGGTTGCAGCGGTGGAAATAGGGTTTCGTGGTGGTCCTGGATGTTTTCAGGGTATATGGATATATATAGGAGGAAGAAGTAGGTAGGTGGAGCTGTGAGGGGCCCACGAGGGTGGGGGGCACGCCCAGGGGGCAGGCCCGCCTCCCTGCCTCGTGGACTCCTTGATTCTTTCTTGACGTCCACTCCAAGTCCCCTGGATCACGTTTGTTCCAAAAATAACTCTCCCGAATGTTTCATTCCGTTTGGATTCCGTTTGATATTCCTATTCTGCGAAAAACAGAAATAGGCAAAAAAACAGCAATTTGCACTGGGCCTCCGGTTAATAGGTTAGTCCAAAAAATAATATAAAAGTGCTTAGTAAAGCCCATTAAACATCCAAAACAGATGATATAATACCATCGAACAATATAAAATTATAGATACGTTGGATACGTATCAGTCTCGCATCAAACAAGATCCAGATATAATGCTCATGCTTAACGCTGGCACCAAATAACAATTATTCAGGTCTAAAAGTAACCCCGAAGGTAGATGTAGAGGCAGCGTGCCGACGGCGATCACATCGACTATGGAACCATTTCCCACGCACATCGTCACCTCGTCCTTAGCCAATCTTCGCTTAATCTCTAGCCCCTGTTTCGAGTTGCAAATATTAGCAACATAACCAGTATCAAATACCCAGGCGCTAATGCGAGCATTAGTAAGGTACACATCAATAACATGTATATCACATATACCTTTCACTTTGCCATCCTTCTTCTCCGCCAAATACTTGGGGCAGTTCCGCTTCCAGTGACCAGTCCCTTTGCAGTAGAAGCACTCAGTCTCAGGCTTAGGTCCAAACTTGGGCTTCTTCACTTGAGCAGCAACTTGCTTGCCGTTCTTCTTGAAGTTCCCCTTCTTCCCTTTACCCTTTTTCTTGAAACTGGTGGTCTTGTTGACCATCAACACCTGATGCTCCTTCTTGATTTCTACGTCTGCAGCTTCCAGCATTGCGAAGAGCTCGAGAATCGTCTTATCCATCCCTTGCATATAGTTCATCACGAAGCTCTTGTAGCTTGGTGGCAGTGATTGAAGAACTCTGTCAATGACACTATCAACTGGAAGATTAACTCCCAGCTGAGTCAAGTGATTGTGGTACCCAGACATTCTGAGTATGTGCTCACTGACAGAACTATTCTCCTCCATTTTGCAGCTGTAGAGCTTATTGGAGACCTCATATCTCTCAATTCGGGCATTTGCTTGAAATATTAACTTCAACTCCTGGAACATCTCATATGCTCCATGACGTTCAAAACGTCGTTGAAGTCCCGGTTCCAATCCGTAAAGCATGGCACACTGAACTATCGAGTAGTCATCAGCTTTGCTCTGCCAGGTGTTCACAACATCTGGCGTTGCTCCTGCAGCAGGTTTGGCACCTAGCGGTGCTTCCAGGACGTAATTATTCCGTGCAGCAATGAGGATAATCCTCAAGTTATGGACCCAGTCCGTGTAGTTGCTACCATCATCTTTCAACTTAGCTTTCTCTAGGAACGCGTTGAAATTCAACGGAACAACAACATGGGCCATCTATCTACAACAACATAGACATGCAAAATACTATCAGGTACTAAGTTCATGATAAATTAAAGTTCAATTAATCATATTACTTAAGAACTCCCACTTAGATAGACATCCCTCTAATCATCTAAGTGATCACGTGATCCATATCAACTAAACCATGTCCGATCATCACGTGAGATGGAGTAGTTTTCAATGGTGAACATCACTATGTTGATCATATCTACTATATGATTCACGCTCGACCTTTCGGTCTCAGTGTTCCGAGGCCATATCTGCATATGCTAGGCTCGTCATGTTTAACCCGAGTATTCTGCATGTGCAAAACTGGCTTGCACCCGTTGTATGTGAACGTAGAGCTTATCACACCCGATCATCACGTGGTGTCTCGGCATGACAAACTGTAGCAACGGTGCATACTCAGGGAGAACAATTATACCTTGAAATTTAGTGAGAGATCATCTTATAATGCAACCGTCGAACTAAGCAAAATAAGATGCATAAAGGATAAACATCACATGCAACCAATATAAGTGATATGATATGGCAATCATCATCTTGTGCCTTTGATCTCCATCTCCAAAGCACCGTCATGATCACCATCGTCACTGGCGCGACACCATGATCTCCATCGTAGCATCGTTGTCCTCTCGCCAACTATTTCTTCTACGACTATCTCTATCGCTTAGTGATAGAGTAAAGCAATTACATGGCGATTGCATTTCATACAATAAAGCGACAACCATATGGCTCCTGCCAGTTGCCGATAACTGTGTTACGAAACATGATCATCTCATACAATAAAATTTAGCATCATGTCTTGACCATATCACATCACAACATGCCCTGCAAAAACAAGTTAGACGTCCTCTACTTTGTTGTTGCAAGTTTTACGTGGCTCCTACGGGCTAAGCAAGAACCGTTCTTACCTACGCATCAAAACCACAACGATTTTTCGTCAAGTGTGATGTTTTAACCTTCAACAAGGACCGGGCGTAGTCACACTGGATTCAACTAAAGTTGGAGAAACTGACACCCGCCAGCCACCTGTGTGCGAAGCACGTCGGTAGAACCAGTCTCGCGTAAGCGTACGCGTAATGTCGGTCCGGGCTGCTTCATCCAACAATACGGCCGAATCAAAGTATGACATGCTGGTAAGCAGTATGACTATTATCGCCCACAACTCTTTGTGTTCTACTCGTGCATATAACATCTACGCATAGACCTGGCTCGGATGCCACTGTTGGGGAACGCAATAATTTCAAAAAAATCCTACGCACACGCAAGATCTATCATGGTGATGCATAGCAACAAGAGGGGAGAGTGTAGTCCACATACCCTCGTAGACCGTAGCAGAAGCGTTATGACAAGGCGGTTGATGTAGTCGTACGTCTTCACGATCTGACCGATCCTAGTATCGAAAGTACGACACCTCCGCGATCTGCACACGTTCGGCTCAGTGACGTCCCACGAACTCTCGATCCAGCTGAGTGTCGAGGGAGAGCTTCGTCGGCACGGCCACATGATGACGGTGATGATGAAGCTACAGGCGCAGGGCTTCGCCCAAGCACTGCAACGATATGACCGAGGTGGATTATGGTGGAGGGGGCACCGCACACGGCTAAGAGATCAATGATCAACTTGTGTGTCTATGGGGTGCCCCCCTCCCCCGTATATAAAGGAGTGGAGGAGGGGGGGAGGGCCGGCCCTCTATGGCGCGCCCTCCCCCCGGGAGTAGGACTCCCCCTTCCCTAGTTGGACTAGGAGAGAAGGAAGGGGGAGAGAGGGAGGAAGGAAAGGGGGCGCCGCCGCCCCCCCTTCCTAGTCCAATTCCGACCAGAGGGGGAGTGGGCGCGCGGCCTGCCCTGGCTGCCCCTCTCTCTCTCCACTAAAGCCCATTAGGGCCCATATACTCCCCGGGGGGTTCTGGTAACCCCCGGTACTCCGGTATATGCCCGAACTCACTCGAAACCATTTCGATGTCCAAACATAGTCATCCAATATATCAATATTTATGTCACAATGTAAGACCCACGATGCGGCTATATCTCCCACGTGTCGAGGCACGACTTAGAGGCATAACCGCATTGTGGTTTTGTCGCAAGAAGGGTCATCTTCACACAATCCCATGTAATGAACAAGAATGGGATAAAGAGTTGGCTTACAATCGCCACTTCACACAATACATAAATAAATTCATACATCATTCAAGATACACACATAGGTCCGACTACGGAACCAAAAGAAAAGAAGACAACCCAACTGCTAGATCCCCGATCGTCCCAACTGGGCTCCACTACTGATCAACAGGAAAAGAAACATAGTAACGACCAAGGTCCTCGTCGAACTCCCACTTGAGTTCGGTAGCATCATCTGCACTGGTATCATCGGCACCTGCAACTGTTTTGGAAGTATCTGTGAGTCACGAGGACTCAGCAATCTCACACCCGCGAGATCAAGACTATTTAAGCTTATAGGAAAAAGATGGGGTAGTGAGGTGGAGCTGCAGCAAGCACTATCATATATGGAGGCTAACATACGCAAATGAGAGCGAGAAGAGAAGCAACGGAACGGTCGTGAACTAGCAATGATCAAGAAGTGATCCTGAACTCCTACTTACGTCAAACATAACCCAGAAACCATGTTCACCTCCCGGACTCCACCGAGAAGAGACCATCACGGCTACACACGCGGTTGATGCGTTTTAATTAGGGTCAAGTGTCAAGTTCTCTACAACCGGATATTAACAAATTCCCATCTGCCACATAACCGCGGGCATGGCTCTCGAAAGTTTAATACCCTGAAGGGGTGTCCCAACTTAGCCCATTATAAGCTCTCACGGTCAACGAAGGATATTCCTTCTCCCGGGAACACCCGATCACTCTCGGAATCCCGGTTACAAGACATTTCGACAATGGTAAAACAAGACCAGCAAAGCCGCCCGATGTGTCGACGATCGCGATAGGAGTCGCACGTACCTCGTTCTCAGGACACACCGGATGAACACTACGTACAACTAAAACCAGCCCTCAAGTTTCCCCGAGGTGGCGTTGCAAGTGGCTCTAGTTTGGACCAACACTCCGAGGAGCACTGGCCCGGGGGGGTAAAATAAGATGACCCTCGGGAGCGCGACTCCCAAGGGAAAAAGGCTAGGTGAGGCAAATGTAAAACCAAGGTTGGGCCTTGCTGGAGGAGTTTTATTCAAAGCGAACTGTCAAGGGGGTCCCATAAATCACCCAACTGCGTAAGGGACGTAAAATCAAGGAACATAACACCGGTATGACGGAAACTAGGGCGGCAAGAGTGGAACAAAACACCAGGCATAAGGCCGAGCCTTCCACCCTTTACCAAGTATATAGATGCATTAATAATATAAGAGATATTGTGATATCCCAACATAAACATAATCCAACATGGAGCAATCTTCAACTTCACCTGCAGCTAGCAACGCTATAAGAGGGGCTGAGCAAAAGCGGTAACATAGCCAAACAACGGTTTGCTAGGAAAGGTGGGTTAGAGGCTTGACATGGCAATATGGGAGGCATGATATAGCAAGTGGTAGGTAGCACGGCATAGCAAAAGAGCGAACAACTAGCAAGCAAAGATAGAAGTGATTTCGAGGGTATGGTCATCTTGCCTGAGATCCCGCTATGAAGGAGAACGAGTCCATGAAGAAGACAAACGGATGTAGTCGAACGAAACCTCACAACTCCGGAACAAAACCGAAGCTAGCGAGAGAAGCAACCCGGAAAGAAACAAACAACATAGTAAAGAACCACCACATACACATGGCATGATGCACAAACAAGTATGATGCATGTCCGGTTTAAATATGCATAGCATGTCAAAGTGCAACAAACAATACTACAAGTTAAATGGAGCTCAATATGCAACGAGTTGCAGATTGACAAAACACTACATCAATTATTTAGTTCTCTCCCGTTTATGTACCCAACAATATTAAATGTTGATTAACATGGCAAGAGGAGAAGCATGGTAAGACTACCTATCTAGGCAAGTTTAAATGAGGCCGAAACAACAAACAACAATTCCGGAAAATCCCCATGTGCATATTTTAGATTTGGTACTGCTCTGCCATAAACGCAATTTTAATGTTGTTAAACAGCAAAATGAAGTGCACCATGTTAAACTAGGCATTTTTCTACCCCATTTACATATAAAGTTTATTAAATTCCGAGGTACGGTTAATTAGTTATGAAATAAATCATTTTAACATGGCATTTATGCAAAATTAAACAAACAGCATTTTAAACATTTTAAACATGGATGAGAGTGGCATAATGTGAAACTAGATAAAATTCTAAGCATTTTTCATATATAAATTATTTAAATCTGATGCATTATTAATTTGTTATTATATGCATGAACTCATGGGGTTTTCTGTAAAACTACAGTTCTCTGGATAATGCATAAAATCGCAGATCTGGAAAAAAACTACACGGGCCGAAACTGCACTTGGGCCAACAGGAACAGGGGAACTGGAGGGGCTGCTCACCCGTGGGCTCGGCCCAGACGAGAAGGCGGCCCGCGGGAGGGCGGGGTGGAACAGGCCAGCGAGGCTGGCTGGGCGCGTTGGGCCTGCTGTGGATTTGGGCCACGCGCAGGGAAGCGGTTCGACGCGTGCACTGGCACGGTCGATTCAGAGAGTCAACACGGGCATTGACGAGCAAACGAGGCGGATCGGGCGCGTCTCGTCCTCCTGCTCGAAGCAGAGGAGGAGGCGGTGGTTGACGATGCCAGGGACGTCTGTAGGGACAGCAACGGACGAACAGGGCAAGGATGAGGGTCGGCGGGAGCAACGACGAGGATCTGGCGCGGCTCGGGTCCCAATAGCCGGATCCGAAGGTGGCCGGCGATGTTGGAGCTCCATGGCGACGGAGCTTCGTCCTGGGTGCAGAGAGTAAAAGAGATGGTTGAGAGAGGGGAAAAGCAGGGACGAAACAGAAGGGAAGGAAGAGGTGGCACGACGGGGCGGCGCGGGGTCTCACCGGAGAGGCGGCGGCGACGAGGCAGAGCAGAGGCAAGCCAGCAGCTTGCCTTGGGATGGCCGGCTCCCTAAGAAAAGGGACGAGCGCAGCTCCTCATGGCTTCCTGCTGACAGAAAGAGAGAGATTAGGAGGGATGCGAGAGAGGGGGAAACGGGAGGAGAACGGGACGGTGAAGAAGAACGGGGTCGGCGCTCATCTGGTTGGCTGCTGGTTCGCTCGCCGGCGTGGAGGTTGGCGGGGACGCGGGGCTCCGGGCGAGCACCTGCTCGGGAGAGGATCGAGGAAGCCTACAAGGAGGCAACAGGTGAGGTGGAGTTGGATCGAGGGGAGTTCTGGCTGGCCGAGCATGCAGATCGAGGAGGAGAGGAGTGGCGGTTGCGGGATGGGGATGGAATGGTGGATGGGATAGGGGAGATCCCGAGGGGGAACAGGGGTGGTTGACTAGCGGCGGCGGCGATTGGACAGGAGGATCCCTAGAAAATAGGGTTTGGTCTAGAAATGCACCGACTATATATAGTAGGTGGGTTAGGGTTAGACTATCTCGTCCCTCCGATCATAATCGGATGATCGAGAAAATAATAGGTAGGGAGTCCAAATAAGAAAACGGAGATGTTTTGTAGATGTTAGGGGATGATCCGGGCCCAAAGGTAACGATAGCCCGGTTCGGGTTCGGGGAAGTTTCGGACACGGGCGAGGGGGCGATGCACTGTGCAAAGAGACTCCGGTTTAGGCAAGAGGGAAAACGAAGAACAAAGTTGGTCTCGGAAGGGTCAGCGGAAGCAAGGGGGGCGCGGCGACTATGAGGGGATGCAAGTTTTAAAACATGACGACAACGAAGTGCCGATGCAATGCGGATGATGCCATGATGAGATGCAACAAACAAATAAAAACACAACTGACTCGCAAAACAATGAAGGCATCTGGAGCGTCGGTCTCGGGGCGTTACAACACTCCACCACTACGAGAGGATCTCGTCCCGAGATCTAGGATGGCACCGGAGAAAAAGCGGAAGAGGAAGAGGTAAAACAAATTGCTTCTTTGACAATTGAATGAAACCAAAGAACCTTGCGAGGTTGAACAAATTTAAAGAAGGAATACAACGAAGATGAACAAAGTTGAAAACACTCCGGTTAAAACAAGATAGAGAAGGAATAATTGTGATAAAATCTGGACAGCACTCCGACTGTAAATGGAAGGAATTGATCATGAATTTGACAAGATGAGGGGATACTTGACGAAATCAACAACACACTGCCTCCGGAACTATTAAAAGAATGTCACAAGGGGTAAGAAAGATTTCAGACAGCACTCCGGTTAAAAGGATAAACAGGGAAAGAAGATGATCTTGACAAAACAAGAAGATGGGTTCGAAGAGAGCGATATCACAATGCCTCCGGAAGAAAAAATAATAGAAGATAGATCCTTTGAATAAAGAATGGAGAAGAACAGAGTTGTTGAAAAATCAACAAATAAAGGATATGAACTTCGTGGGCTTATGGAGACATCTCAAAACTTGAGGTGAAATTCTGCCACTAACGAAAACAATTGCTTGCTTGAGATCAACGAAGAGATGAAAACTTCTCTCGCCGAGAGGATAGGAGAAAATTTGGATCATTGATAAAGACCACAAATAGCTACATTCCTTAGGGAAGGCTATAGGTGAAATATAACCCAATACAACTCCAACAAAAATATTGATTGGTTGAAAAAACCTCTTGAACGAAGATAAAATGATGGATTTAGATATGTCACTCTTGAAAACTTTGTGAATCATGAACCCGAAGGGAAATTATCCAGAATGACATAGCACCATCTCAAAAGATAAGGTAGAAAGAATTGCACTTTGGAATGCGAGATGAAGAATGCTTGAACTCCTCAAGAGAGACATGTGTTGAGCACCATATTTATTTTAGAGTATAGCTTGACGGATCTTGACTCCGAGAGAAATCTGGAAGAACAATTGAAGAATGAAAGGAATCCTTGACGAAGCACCATGTAGAGCCTCCATGAAGAACTCCGGTAATAAAAGGATGATAAAAGAAAGAAAAAATGACAACATAAGGTGAAGCCTTGCAATGATTTAGATGGAGCTTTGATATGATATAACCGAGAAAAACTTGGAATTCCGGAAAGAAAATGAACAAATGAGATCAAGAATTTTGATGAATCTTTGGAATAAGGAATTGAATTTTACACGATGAAACAAGAATAAGAATTACATTATGCTTAGCCTTCACCAATTTAGATTGATGACAAGCAACGGATTCTGCATACTACTTATTTACGTAGAAAGGATTAAGATAGATATTGTGCAAACTTGGGAAAAATGTTCAACGAACCACCGGTAGGATTTGGAAAGAACGAATGAATTGATAAGATAGCCAAGGAAGAGAACTCTTGCACGAACCACCGTAAGAATTGAAAATGAAAGTAGCAAAGGCACAATTCGCCGGGAAGAATTGGAAAACGAATGAAGATACTTGAGGGGATTTAGATACATGAGAACGAAGAGATCATGAACTGATTAGAGGATACTTGGACGATGCACCGGAATAATATGGAGATGAACGAAGAGACATCAATTAAGAATAATTGAAGAACGAGGCTGAAAACTTAGAACGAAGAAATCTTTCTGAAATGATGGCCTTTGGATGATCAAGAAATGAAAACAACTCTGAAATGCTCCGGATGGGTAAGAAAAGAATTACGCGATCGGAAACAATTTGAGAGGATGGCAACAAGTAAGAACCATGAATCTTCAAGAGAACGGACCAAGATTCAAGAGAAATTCTTCTTCGGTCTTCAAATATTGAGAATGACGATGAGAAACACCACCATGAATTGTTGAGATACTTCGGGATGAAAATTAGAAAGGTTGAACCAACAACGAAAAGAATTTGAAAAATCTTGGAGAAAGACATTTGACTGATGGTAATTCATTCTTACGTCAAACTTTGCAATGAATTTGAGAATAACTCCGGAAAGAATTATAAGAGTCAGGTAAGATCCTGGGAAAAGACCTGTGGGTTAGGGCCCACTCAAAAGAAACACCGTTGAAAAGATTACTTGAAAAGGAGATAGCACCGGTTGAATTAAATGGCTTGAATGAGGTAACAACCTCGAAATAGTTAGAATTGATGCGGAGTGGAAATACGAATCTTCAGAGATATCTTCAGCACTCCGGAACAAATGGAAAGCGAGAGGTGAATGATTAAGAGATACACCGGCATGAGAAAAACATTCGAAACAAGGAAAGGAATGTGACCAACATTGACGGCTTGAATTTAGTCTACCGAAGAAGAAAAAGAATGAAGAATCATAAACTTGAAGAACATCTTCATGAGAACCACCGGTAAGAACATTGATTGAAAAGAATGAAGGGACTTTGTATCAATAAAAAGGATACTTGATTAAGAAATCTGAGTCCTTGGAGAAAGAGGGTGGGAGGGCGGGAAAACAAAGGCAACTTGGGGCAGATGAAACAAACAACGTTGAGAAAACTTATTATTGATCTTCCGAATGGGTAGAATGATGGGATCATCTCGAAGAGAGACGCACCGGTTGGAAATAGAATTACGATGGCAAACTCGATGATCAAGAAGGATTATCATCCAGATAGAAATATGAGAACACCGCTTAGGATAAGGTATGGAATCAACATTTGACTTCGAAGCAACTCGAATACCACAACTTAAAACAAAACAAAAAACCAAGGATTTGGCTTGCAGAATAAGCCGGAACAAACATATGATAGAGATTTCGTCCGAAGTTTTTGTGGTGGGGCCCACAGGGGCTCGATCGTACAGCACCATCATGTACAAGGCAGTGCACATGACATACGAAGCGTCCCTGAGTCGGCATAGCCAAGGACTCTTTAAGACACTACGAGACCACTGTAAAACCAACCGTGGAAAGGCGGACCACTAGACGTCGAACCCCAATCTCATATCATGCATCTGTCGGAAGGATATCCTAAGAGCTACTTGAATTCCCACTTATAAACTCCCGAAACTTTCTGGTTATGCAATCTGGTGTTGAGGATACAGGGGACACAAAATATATCACCCAAACTAACAATACCTAGATCCAGGTGTATCCATCCTTCAACACATAACCAAGAAAACTCCGGAAATCATTTACCTCAACCTTTGAAAAGCATCCGTTATACGAGTTATGGCAATACTCCCGAACTCCCGCCCCAGTACTGGGTGGCGTCGAGGTGATCTCACCAACAACTGCATAAAAGAGATTTTCGATGTCGGCGAAACTCAGGTATTCCAGAACTGCAACGATAAAATTGTGACGACAACACCTCGGAGCTCAACTCCCCGGGACACTGCCACAACCCCTAAATGTCAGGAGGCACCAAGAACAATGTTCTCGTCACAAAACCATCGGAACGATTCCAAGATACCCGCGTGATCCTAGGAGTAAAAAGAATCCTACTCTCCGATATATATAATCCTAAGACTCAAAACATTTTTTTCTAGACTCAACAACGTCAGCGATTCGATCAAGCAGGGGGCTCCTAAGTCGGGGATGGCTCTGATTACCAACTTGTAACACCCATGATGCGGCTATATCTCCCACGTGTCGAGGCACGATTTAGAGGCATAACCGCATTGTGGTTTTGTCGCAAGAAGGGTCATCTTCACACAATCCCATGTAATCAACAAGAATGGGATAAAGAGTTGGCTTACAATCGCCACTTCACACAATACATAAATAAATTCATACATCATTCAAGATACACACATAGGTCCGACTACGGAACCAAAATAAAAGAAGACAACCCAACTGCTAGATCCCCGATCGTCCCAACTGGGCTCCACTACTGATCAACAGGAAAAGAAACATAGTAACGACCAAGGTCCTCGTCGAACTCCCTCTTGAGTTCGGTAGCATCATCTGCACTGGTATCATCGGCACCTGCAACTATTTTGGAAGTATCTGTGAGTCACGAGGACTCAGCAATCTCACACCCGCGAGATCAAGACTATTTAAGCTTATAGGAAAAAGATGGGGTAGTGAGGTGGAGCTGCAGCAAGCACTATCATATATGGAGGCTAACATACGCAAATGAGAGCGAGAAGAGAAGCAACGGAACGGTCGTGAACTAGCAATGATCAAGAAGTGATCCTGAACTCCTACTTACGTCAAACATAACCCAGAAACCGTGTTCACCTCCCGGACTCCGCCGAGAAGAGACCATCACGGCTACACACGCGGTTGATACGTTTTAATTAGGGTCAAGTGTCAAGTTCTCTACAACCGGATATTAACAAATTCCCATCTGCCACATAACCGCGGGCACGACTCTCGAAAGTTTAATACCCTGCAGGGGTGTCCCAACTTAGCCCATTATAAGCTCTCACGGTCAACAAAGGATATTCCTTCTCCCGGGAACACCCGATCACTCTCGGAATCCCGGTTACAAGACATTTCGACAATGGTAAAACAAGACCAGCAAAGCCGCCCGATGTGTCGACAATCCCGATAGGAGTCGCACGTACCTCGTTCTCAGGACACACCGGATGAACACTACGTACAACTAAAACCAGCCCTCAAGTTTCCCCGAGGTGACGCTGCAAGTGGCTCTAGTTTGAACCAACACTCCGAGGAGCACTGGCCCGGGGGGGTAAAATAAGATGACCCTCGGGAGCGCGACTCCCAAGGGAAAAAGGCTAGGTGAGGCAAATGTAAAACCAAGGTTGGGCCTTGCTGGAGGAGTTTTATTCAAAGCGAACTGTCAAGGGGGTCCCATAAATCACCCAACCGCGTAAGGGACGCAAAATCAAGGAACATAACACCGGTATGCGGAAACTAGGGCGGCAAGAGTGGAACAAAACACCAGGCATAAGGCCGAGCCTTCCACCCTTTACCAAGTATATAGATGCATTAATAATATAAGAGATATTGTGATATCCCAACATAAACATAATCCAACATGGAGCAATCTTCAACTTCAGCTGCAGCTAGCAACGCTATAAGAGGGGCTGAGCAAAAGTGGTAACATAGCCAAACAACGGTTTGCTAGGAAAGGTGGGTTAGAGGCTTGACATGGCAATATGGGAGGCATGATATAGCAAGTGGTAGGTAGCGCGGCATAGCAAAAGAGCGAACAACTAGCAAGCAAAGATAGAAGTGATTTCGAGGGTATGGTCATCTTGCCTGAGATCCCGCTAGGAAGGAGAACGAGTCCATGAAGAAGACAAACGGATGTAGTCAAACAAAACCTCACAACTCCGGAACGAAACCGAAGCTAGCGAGAGAAGCAACCCAGAAAGAAACAAACAACATAGTAAAGAACCACCACATACACATGGCATGATGCACAAACAAGTATGATGCATGTCCGGTTTAAATATGCATAGCATGTCAAAGTGCAACAAACAATACTACAAATTAAATGGAGCTCAATATGCAACGAGTTGCAGATTGACAAAACACCACATCAATTATTTAGTTCTCTCCCGTTTATGTACCCAACAATATTAAATGTTGATTAACATGGCAAGAGGAGAAGCATGGTAAGACTACCTATCTAGGCAAGTTTAAATGAGGCCGGAACAACAAACAACAATTCCGGAAAATCCCCATGTGCATATTTTAGATTTGGTACTGCTCTGCCATAAACGCAATTTTAATGTTGTTAAACAGCAAAATGAAGTGCACCATATTAAACTAGGCATTTTTCTACCCCATTTACATATAAAGTTTATTAAATTCCGAGTTACGGTTAATTAGTTATGAAATAAATCATTTTAACATGGCATTTATGCAAAATTAAACAAACAGCATTTTAAACATTTTAAACATGGATGGGAGTGGCATAATGTGAAACTAGATAAAATTCTAAGCATTTTTCATATATAAATTATTTAAATCTGATGCATGATTAATTTGTTATTATATGCATGAACTCAAGGGGTTTTCTGTAAAACTACAGTTCTCCGGATAATGCATAAAATCGCAGACCTGGAAAAAAACTACACGGGCCGAAACTGCACTTGGGCCAACAGGAACAGGGGAACTGGAGGGGCTGCTCACCCATGGGCTCGGCCCAGACGAGAAGGCGGCCCGCGGGAGGGCGCGGTGGAACAGGCCAGCGAGGCTGGCTGGGCGCGCTGGGCCTGCTGTGGATCTGGGCCACACGCAGGGAAGCGGTTCGACGCGTGCGCTGGCACGGTCGATTCAGAGAGTCAACACGGGCATTGACGAGAAAACGAGGCGGATCGGGCGCGTCTCGTCCTCCTGCTCGAAGCAGAGGAGGAGGCGGTGGTTGACGACGCCGGGGACGTCTGTAGGGACAGCAACGGACGAACAGGGCAAGGATGAGGGTCGGCGGGAGCCACGACGAGGATCTGGCGCGGCTCGGGTCCCAATAGCCGGATCCGAAGGTGGCCGGCGATGTTGGAGCTCCATGGCGACGGAGCTTCGTCCTGGGTGCAGAGAGTAAAAGAGATGGTTGAGAGAGGGGAAAGGCAGGGACAAAACAGAAGGGAAGGAAGAGGTGGCACGACGGGGCGGCGCGGGGTCTCACCGGAGAGGCGGCGGCGACGAGGCAGAGCAGAGGCAAGCCAGCAGCTTGCCTTGGGATGGCCGGCTCCCTAAGAAAAGGGACGAGCGCAGCTCCTCATGGCTTCCTGCTGACAGAAAGAGAGAGATTAGGAGGGATGCGAGAGAGGGGGAAACGGGAGGAGAACAGGACGGTGAAGAAGAACGGGGTCGGCGCTCATCTGGTTGGCTGCTGGTTCGCTCGCCGGCGTGGAGGTTGGCGGGGACGTGGGGCTCCGGGCGAGCACCTGCTCGGGAGAGGATCGAGGAAGCCTACAAGGAGGCAACAGGTGAGGTGGAGTTGGATCGAGGGGAGTTCTGGCTGGCCGAGCATGCAGATCGAGGAGGAGAGGAGTGGCGGTTGCGGGATGGGGATGGAATGGTGGATGGGATAGGGGAGATCCCGAGGGGGAAGAGGGGTGGTTGACTAGCGGCGGCGGCGATTGGACAGGGGGGATCCCTAGAAAATAGGGTTTGGTCTAGAAATGCACCGACTATATATAGTAGGTGGGTTAGGGTTAGACTATCTCGTCCCTCCGATCGTAATCGGATGATCGAGAAAATAATAGGTAGGGAGTCCAAATAAGAAAACAGAGATGTTTTGTAGATGTTAGGGGATGATCCGGACCCAAAGGTAACGATAGCCTGGTTCGGGTTCGGGGAAGTTTCGGACACGGGCGAGGGGGCGATGCACTGTGCAAAGAGACTCCGGTTTAGGCAAGAGGGAAAACAAAGAACAAAGTTGGTCTCGGAAGGGTCAGCGGAAGCAAGGGGGGCGCGGTGACTACGAGGGGATGCAAGTTTTAAAACATGACGGCAACGGAGTGCCGATGTAATGCGGATGATGCCATGATGAGATGCAACAAACAAATAAAAACACAACTGACTCGCAAAGCAATGAAGGCATCTGGAGCGTCGGTCTCGGGGCGTTACACACGACCATTTCGAGACTCCTCGTCATGTCCGTGATCATATCCAGGACTCCGAACTACCTTCGGTACATCAAAACACATAAACTCATAATAACGATCGTCACCAAACGTTAAGCGTGCGGACCCTACGGGTTCGAGAACTATGTAGACATGACCGAGACTCATCTCCGGTCAATAACCAATAGCGGAACATGGATGCTCATATTGGTTCCGACATATTCTACGAAGATCTTTCTCGGTCAAACTGCATAACAACATTGTTGTTCCCTTTGTCATCGGTATGTTACTTGCCCGAGGTTCGATCATCGGTATCTCAATACCTAGTTCAATCTCGTTACCGACAATTCTCTTTACTCGTTCTGTAATGCATCATCCCATAACTTACTCATTAGTTTCAATGCTTGCAAGGCTTATAGTGATGTGCATTACCGAGTGGTTCCAGAGATACCTCTCTGACAATCGGAGTGACAAATCCTAATCTCGATCTATGCCAACTCAACAAACACCATCGGAGACACCTGTAGAGCATCTTTATAGTCACCCAGTTACGTTGTGACGTTTGATAGCACACTAAGTGTTCCTCCGATATTCGGGAGTTGCATAATCTCATAGTCATAGGAACATGTATAAGTTATGAAGAAAGCAATAGCCACAAACTAAACGATCATTGTGCTAAGCTAACGGATGGGCCAAGTCAATCACATCATTCTCTAATGATGTGATCCCGTTCATCAAATGACAACTCTTTGTCCATGGCTAGGAAACTTAACCATCTTTGATTAACGAGCTAGTTAAGTAGAGGCATACTAGTGACACTCTGTTTGTCTATATATTCACACATGTACTAAGTTTCTGGTTAATACAATTCTAGCATGAATAATAAACATTGATCATAATATAAGGAAGTATTAATAACAACTTTATTATTGCCTCTAGGGCATATTTCCTTCACATCTCACGTGATGACCGGACATGGTTTAGTTGATATTGATCACGAGATCACTTAGATGATTAAGAGGAATGTCTATCTAAGTGGGAGTTCTTAAGTAATATGGTTAATTGAACTTTAATTTATCATGAACTTAGTACCTGATAGTATTTGCATAACTATGTTGTAGATCAATAACTCGCGATGTAGTTCTCGTTTATTTTTCATATGTTCCTAGAGAAAAATTATGTTGAAAGATGATAGTAGCAATGATGCGGACTAGGTCCGTGATCTGAGGATTATCCTCATTGCTGCACAGAAGAATTATGTGCTTAAAGCACCGTGCTACCTCTTGAGCATGCGTTGGTTTTCCCTTGAAGGGGAAAGGGTGATGCAGCAAACTAGCGTAAGTATTTCCCGCAGTGTTTGAGAACCAAGGTATCAATCGAGTAGGAGATTACACGCAAGTCACCTAGTACCTGCGCAAACAATCAAGAACCTTGCAACCAACGCGATAAAGGGGTTGTCAATCCCTTCACGGTCACTCACAAAAGTGAGATCTAATAAAGATAATAAGATAATTATTTTTGGTATTTTTGTTGTATAGATTGGAAATTAAAGATTGCAAAATAGTAAAACGAGATGCGATGTAAATAAAAGAGATGCAATATAATAAGAAAGAGACCCGGGGGCCATAGGTTTCACAAGTGGCTTCTCTCAAGATAGCATGAATTACGGTGGGTGAATAAATTACTGCCGAGCAATTGATAGCAAAGTGCATAGTTATGAGAATATCTAGGCATGATCATGAACATAGGCATCACGTCCATGTCAAGTAGACCGAAACGATTCTGCATCTACTATTATTACTCCACACATCGACCACTATCCAGCATGCATCTAGAGTATTAAGTTCATAAGAACAGAGTAACGCATTAGGCAAGATGACATGATGTAGAGGGATAAACTCAAGCAATATGATATAAACCCCATCTTTTTATCCTTGATGGCAACAATACAATACGTGCCTTGCTGCCCCTGCTGTCACTGGGAAAGGACACCGCAAGATTGAACCCAAAGCTAAGCACTTCTCCCATTGCAAGAAAGATCAATCTAGTAGGCCAAACCAAACTGATAACTCGAAGAGACTTGCAAAGATAACAAATCATACATAAAATAATTCAGAGGAGATTCAAATATTGTTCATAGATAATCTTGATCATAAACCCACAATTCATCAGATCTCGGCAAACACACCGCAAAAAGTATTACATTGAAAAGATCTCCAAGAACATCGAGGAGAACTTTGTATTGAGAATCCAAGAGAGAGAAGAAGCCATCTAGCTAATAACTATGGACCTGACGCCTACCCCCCATGGGCGCGCCCTCCTGCCTCGTGGCCGCCTCGCGGAGTTCCAGACTTCAACTCCCAAGTCTTCTGGATTGCGTTTGTTCCCAGAAATATCATCGCGAAGATTTCATTCCGTTTGGATTCCGTTTGGTATTCCTTTTCTGCGAAACACTAAAATAGGCAAAAAAACAGAAACTGGCACTGGGCCTCCGGTTAATAGGTTAGTCCTAAAAATAATATAAAAAATCATATTAAAGCCCATTAAAAATCCAAAACAGATAATATAATAGCATGGAACAATCAAAAATTATAGATACGTTGGAGACGTATCAAGCATCCCCAAGCTTAATTCCTGCTCGTCCTCGAGTAGGTAAATGATAAAAATAGAATTTTTGATGTGGAGTGCTACCTAACATATTTTCCAATGTAATTTTCTTTATTGTGGCATCAATGTTCAGATCCGAAAGATTCAAGACAAAAGTTTAATATTGACATAAAAATAATAATACTTCAAGCATACTAACCAAGCAATTATGTCTTCTCAAAATAACATAGCCAAAGAAAGCTCATCCCTACAAAATCATATAGTTTGGCCATGCTCCATCTTCGTCACACAAAATGCTCTAATCATGCACAGCCCCGATGACAAGCCAAGCAATTGTTTTATACTTTAGCATTCTCAAACTTTTTCAACTTTCACGCAATACATGAGCGAGAGCCATGGACATAGCACTATAGGTGGAATAGAATGGTGGTTGTGGAGAAGACAAAAAAGAGGAAGATGGTCTCACAACAACTAGGCATATTAATCGGCTATGGAGATGCCCATCAATAGATATCAATGTGAGTGAGTAGGGATTGCCATGCAACGGATGCACTAGATCTATAAATGTATGAAAGCTCAACAAAAGAAATTAAAGTGGGTGCGCATCCAACTTGCTTGCTCACGAAGATCTAGGGCATTTGAGGAAGCCCATTGTTGGAATATACAAGCCAAGTTCTATAACGAAAATTCCCACTAGTATATGAAAGTGACAAAATAAGAGACTCTCTATCATGAAGATCATGGTGCTACTTTGAAGCACAAGTGTGTAAACAAGGATAGTAACATTGCCCCTTCTCTCTTTTTCTCTCATTTTGTTGGGCCTTCTCTTTTGTTATTTGGCCTTTCTTTCTCTCTTTTTTGGGCCCTCTCTTTTTTTGGCCTTTCTCTTTTTTTTCCTCACACGGGACAATGCTCTAATAATGATGGTCGTCACACTTTTATTTATTTACAACTCAAGGATTACAACTCGATACTATAACAAAATGACTCTATATGAGTGCCTCCGGCGGTGTACCGGGATGGGCAATGAATCAAGAGTGACATGTATGAAAAATTATGAATGGTGGCCTTGCCACAAATACGATGTCAACTACATGATCATGCAAGGCAATATGACAATGATGAAGCGTGTCATAATAAACGGAACGGTGGAAAGTTGCATGGCAATATATCTCAAAATGGCTATGGAAATGCCATAATAGGTAGGTATGGTGGCTGTTTTGAGGAAGGTATATGGTGGGTTTATGGTACCGGCGAAAGTTGCGCAGTACTAGAGAGGCTAGCAATGGTGGAAGGATGAGAGTGCGTATAATCCATGGACTCAATATTAGTCATAAAGAACTCACATACTTATAGCAAAAATCTACAAGTCATCAAAACCAAGCACTACGCGCATGCTCCTAGGGGGATAAATTGGTAGGAAAAGACCATCGCTCGTCCCCGACCGCCACTCATAAGGAGGACAATCAAAGAAACACCTCATGCTTCAAATTTGTTACACAACGGTTACCATACGTGCATGCTACGGGACATGCAAACCTCAACACAAGTATTTCTCAAATTCACAATTACTCAACTAGCACGACTCTAATATCACCATCTTCATATCTCAAAACAATCATCAAGTATCAGACTTCTCATAGTATTCAATGCACTCTATATGGAAGTTTTTATTATACCCATCTTGAATGCTCATCATATTAGGACAAATTTTATAACCAAAGCAAATTACCATGCTGTTCTAAAAGACTCTCAAAATAATATAAGTGAAGCACGAGAGATCAATAATTTCTATAAAATAAAACCACCACCGTGCTCTAAAAAAGATATAAGTCAAGCACTAGAGCAAAATTATCTAGCTCAAAAGATATAAGTGAAGCACATAGAATATTCTAATAAATTCCGATTCATGTGTGTCTCTCCCAAAAGGTGTGTAAAGCAAGTATGATTGTGTTAAACTAAAAATCAAAGTCTCAAATCATACAAGACGCTCCAAGCAAAACACATATCATGTGGTGAATAAAAATATAGCCTCAAGTAAAGTTACCGATAGACGAAGACGAAAGAGGGGATGCCTTCCGGGGCATCCCCAAGCGTAGGATTTTGGTTGTCCTTGAATTTTACCTTGGGGTGCCATTGGAATCCCCAAGCTTAGGCTCTTGCCACTCGTTATTCCAAAATCCATCAAATCTTTACCCAAAAACTTGAAACTTCACAACACAAAACATAACAGAAAATCTCATGAGCTCCGTTAGTATAAGAAAATAAACCACCACTTTAAGGTACTGTAATTAATTCATTCTTTATTTGTATTGGTTTTAAATCTACTGTATTCCAACTTTTCTATGGTTCGTACCCCCCGATACTACTCATAGATTCATTAAAATAAGCAAACAACACACGGAAAACAGAATCTGTCAAAACAGAACAGTCTGTAGTAATCTGTATCAAACGAATACTTATGGAACTCAAAAAATTCTGAAATAAATTGGTGGACGTGAGGAATTTGTCTATTAATCATCTTCAAAAAGAATCAACGTAAAACCACTCTCCAGTAAAAAATGGCAGCTAATCTCGTGAGCGCTAAAGTTTCTGTTTGTTACAGCAAGATCGCAAAGACTTCACCCAAGTCTTCCCAAAGGTTCTACTAGGCACAAACACTAATTAAAACATAAAACCACATCTAAACAGAGGCTAGATGAATTATTTATTACTAAACAGGAACAAAAACCAAGGAACAGAAATAAAATTGGGTTGCCTCCCAACAAGCGCTGTCGTTTAACGCCCCTAGCTAGGCATAAAGCAAGGATAGATCTAGGTATTACCATCTTCTCTTTTTTGGTGATAAAGAGAAAATTTCTTATCTAAAGCACTTATATTTCTATTTTGTGAAAGCACGTGGCCATTAATAGTGGAAGAAAGATTAAGCACACTACGAAAATTTGCATCTAAACTAGCCTTCATCTCCTTGATAATTTCATTCTGATAAAAATACAAAAGAGAGGTAGATTCAACTTTTTCACTCATAGGGTGCCCAAATATAGCTTTCATCTTTTCATAGGTATCGATAGCATCCCCCTCAAGAAAACCTTCTTCAAAAATAGAATCTAAAACTTGCTTGAAAGAAGAAGGTAAGCCAACATAAAAACTTCTTAAGTAAATCTCAATTTGATATTGGGGCACATAGCTGGCTCGGATCCTTAATAGCCTATCCCAAGCATCTTTCAAAGTTTCATCAAGCAAATAACGGAAAATTCCAGGGTCATCTTCATCGAAATTATTCAATCTCTCATTGATAACCCCTGTAGGTCTTTCCATAGCAACATTATTTATGAGCTTAGAGAGGACAGAGGGACTATCCAAAGTATTAAAACCCGGGAGAAAGCCCTTAGCCGCTTTTGGTTCGGCCATGGCGAGAGAAAGGCAAAGGTTTTCGAAAATTGTTTTAGGAGTGGGGGAGAGGAAAACGAGAGGCGAATGGCAAATAATGTAATGCGAGGGAGAAGAGTTTATGATGGGTACCTGGTATGTCTTGACTTGAGCGTAGATCTCCCCGGCAACGGCGCCAGAAATCCTTCTTGCTACCTCTTGAGCATGCGTTGGTTTTCCCTTGAAGAGGAAAGGATGATGCAGCAAAGTAGCGTAAGTATTTCCCTCAGTTTTTGAGAACCAAGGTATCAATCCAGTAGGAGATTACACGCAAGTCACCTAGTACCTGCACAAACAATCAAGAACCTTGCAACCAACACGATAAAGGGGTTGTCAATCCCTTCACGGTCACTTGCAAAAGTGAGATCTAATAAAGATAATAAGATAAATATTTTTGGTATTTTTGTTGTATAGATTGGAAAGTAAAGATTGCAAAATAGTAAAACGAGATGCGATGTAAATAAAAGAGATCCAATATAATAAGAAAGAGACCCCGGGGCCATAGGTTTCACTAGTGGCTTCTCTCAAGGTAGCATGAATTACGGTGGGTGAACAAATTACTGCCGAGCAATCGATAGAAAAGCGCATAGTTATGAGAATATCTAGGCATGATCATGAACATAGGCATCACGTCCGTGTCAAGTAGACCGAAACGATTCTGCATCTACTACTATTACTCCACACGTCGACCGCTATCCAGCATGCATCTACAGTATTAAGTTCATAAGAACATAGTAACGCATTAAGCAAGATGACATGATGTAGAGGGATAAACTCAAGCAATATGATATAAACCCCATCTTTTTATCCTCGATGGCAACAATACAATACGTGCCTTGCTGCCCCTACTCTTACTTGAAAAGGACACCGCAATATTGAACCCAAAGCTAAGCACTTCTCCCATTGCAAGAAAGATCAATCTAGTAGGCCAAACTAAACCGACAATTCGAAGAGACTTGCAGAGATATCAAATCATGCATATAAGAATTCAGAGAAGAACCAAATAATATTCATAGGTAATCTTGATCATAAATCCACAATTCATCGGATCTCGGCAAACACACCGCAAAAAGTATTACATCGAATAGATCTCCAAGAACATCGAGGAGAACTTTGTATTGAGAACCAAAGAGAGAGAAGAAGCCATCTAGCTAATAACTATGGACCTGAAGGTCTGTGGTAAACTACCCATGCATCATCGGAGAGGCTATGGTGTTGATGTAGAAGCCCTCCGTGATCGAATCCCCCTCCGGCAGATCGCCGGAAAAGGCCCCAAGATGGGATCTCACGGGTACAGAAGCTTGCGGTGGTGGAAAAGTGGTTTCGCGGCTCTCCTAGATGTTCTTAGGGTATAAGAGTATATATAGGCGAAAGAAGTACGTCGGTGGAGCTCTGTGGGGCCCACGAGGGTGGGGGGCGCACCCTCCTGCCTCGTGGCCGCCTCGCGGAGTTCCAGACTTCAACTCCAAGTCTTCTGGATTGCGTTTGTTCCAAGAAAGATCATCGCGAAGGTTTCATTCCGTTTGGATTCCGTTTGGTATTCCTTTTCTGCGAAACACTAAAATAGGCAAAAAAACAGAAACTGGCACTGGGCTTCCGGTTAATAGGTTAGTCCCAAAAATAATATAAAAAAGCATATTAAAGCCCATTATACATCCAAAACAGATAATATAATAGCATGGAACAATCAAAAATTATAGATACGTTGGAGACGTATCACACTGCTAGGTGACGGACCTATTGTAGGAGCAGATACAGACGTTATGAACATTTGGCAAGCTCGGTATGATAACTACTTGATAGTTTAGTGCGCCATCCTTTACGGCTTAGAGTCGGGACTCCAAAAACTTTTTGAACGCCACGGAGCATGTAAGATGTTCCAAGGGCTGAAATTGGTATTTCAGACTCATGCCCGAGTCGAGAGGTATGAGACCTCTGACAAGTACTTTGCCTACAAGATGGAGGAGAATAGCTCAACCAGTGAGCATGTGCTCAGATTGTCTGAGTACTAGAATCACTTGAATCAAGTGGGAGTTAATCTTCTAGATAAAATAGTGATTGACAGAGTTCTCTAGTCACTATCACCAAGTTACTGGAACTTCGTGATGAACTATAGTATGCAAGGGATGACGAAAACGATTCCCGAGCTCTTCAAGATGCTGAAATCGACGAAGGTAGAAATCAAGAAAAGCATCAAATGTTGATGGTTGGCAAGACCACTTGTTTCAAGTAAAAGGGTAAGGGAAAGAAAGGGAACTTCAAGAAGAATGACAAGCAAGTTGCCACTCCCATGAAGAAGCCCAAAGCTAGATCCAAGCCTGAAACTGAGTGCTTCTACTGCGAAGGAAATGGTCACTGGAAGCGGAACTGCCCCAAATACTTGGCGGATAAGAAGGATGGCAAAGTGAACAAAAGTATATATGATATACATGTTATTGATGTGTACTTTACTAGTGTTCATAGTAGACCCTGGGTATTTGATACTGGTTCAGTTGCTATGATTAGTAACTCGAAACAGGAGTTACAAAATGGACAATGACTAGTTGAGGGCAACGTGACAATGTGTGTTGGAAGTGATTCCAAGGTTGATAAGATCACCATCGCACACTCCCTTTACCTTCGGGATTAGTGTTGAACCTAAAATAAATGTTATTTGGTGTTTGTGTTGAGCATAATATGATTGGATCATGTTTATTGCAATAATAAAGTCAAAGAATAATTGTTATTTTGTTTACATGAATAAAACCTTCTGAGGTCATACACCCAAGGTGAATGGTTTATTGAATCTCGATCGTAGTGATACACATATTCATAATATTGTTCCAAAAGATGCAAAGTTGGTAATGATAGTGCAACATATTTGTGGCACTGCCGTTTAGGTCATATTGGTGTAAAGCGCATGAAGAAACTCCATGCTAATGGGCCTTTGGAATCACTTGATTATGAATCACTTGATGCTTGCGAACCATTCCTCATAGGCAAGATGACTAAGACTCTGTTCTCCAAAACAATGGAGCGAGCAACTGACTTATTGGAAATAATACATATTGATGTATGCGATCCGATGAGTGTTGAGGCTCGCGGCGGGTATCGTTATTTTCTGACCTTCACAGATGATTTGAGCAGATATGGGTATATCTACTTGATGAAACATAAGTCTGAAACATTTGAAAAGTTCAAAGAATTTCAGAGTGAAGTGGAAAATCATCGTAATAAGAAAATAAAGTTTCTACGATCTAATCGCGGAGACAAATATTTGAGTTACGAGTTTGGTCTTCATTTGAAATGATGTGGAATAGTTTCGCAACTCACGCCACCTGGAACACCACAGCGTAATGGTGTGTCCGAACGTCATAACCGTACTTTATTAGATATGGTGTGATCTATGATGTCTCTTACCGATTTATCACTATCGTTTTGGGGTTATGCATTAGAGACAGCTGCATTCACGTTAAATAGGGCACCATTTAAATCCGTTGAGATGACACCATATGAACTGTGGTTTGGCAAGAAACCTAAGCTGTCGTTTCTTAAAGTTTGGGGCTGCGATGCTTATGTGAAAAAGCTTCAACCTGATAAGCTCGAACCCAAATCGGAGAAATGTGTCTTCATAGGATACCCAAAGGAGACTGTTGGGTACACCTTCTATCACGGATCCGAAGGCAAGATATTCGTTGCTAAAAATGGATCCTTTCTAGAGAAGGAGTTTCTCTCGAAAGAAGTGAGTGGGAGGAACGTAGAACTTGATGAGGTAATTGTACCTGCTCCCTTATTGGAAAGTATTTCATCACAGAAATCAGTTCCAGTGATTCCTACACCATTTAGTGAGGAAGCTAATGATGATGATCATGAAACTTCTGATCAAGTTACTACCGAACCTTGTAGGTCAAGCAAAGTAAGATCCGCACCAGAGTGGTACAGTAATCCTATTCTGGAGGTCATATTACTTGACCATGACGAACCTACGAACTATGAGGAAGCGATGATGAGCCCAGATTCTGCGAAATGGCTTGAGGCCATGAAATCTGAGATGGGGTCCATGTATGAGAACAAAGTATGGACTTTGATTGACTTGCCCGATGATCGGCAAGCCATAGAGAATAAATGGATCTTCATGAAGAAGACTGACGCTGACGGTAATGTTACTGTCTACAAAGCTCGACTTGCTGCGAAAGGTTTTCGACAAGTTCAAGGAGTTGACTATGATGAGACCTTCTCACCCGTAGCGATGCTTAAGTCTGTCTGAATCATGTTAGCAATTTCCACATTTTATGATTATGAAATCTGGCAAATGGATGTCAAAACTGCATTCCTTAATGGATTTCTTAAAGAAGAGTTGTATATGATGCAACAAGAAGGTTTTGTCAATCCTAAAGGTGCTAACAAAGTGTGCAAGCTCCAGCAGTCCATCTATGGACTGGTGCAAGCATCTCGGAGTTGGAATATATGCTTTGATAAAGTGATCAAAGCATATGGTTTTATACAGACTTGCGGTGAAGCCTGTATTTACAAGAAAGTGAGTGGGAGCACTACATCATTTCTGATAAGTATATGTGAATGACATATTGTTGATCGAAAATAATGTAGAATTTTCTGAAAGCATAAAGGAGTGTTTGAAAGGAGTTTTTCAAAGAAAGACCTCGGCGAAGCTACTTACATATTGAGCATCAAGATCTATAGAGATACATCAAGACGCTTGATAACTTTTTTAATGAGTTCATACCTTGACAAGTTTTAAAGTAGTTCAAAATGGAACAGTCAAAGAAGGAGTTCTTACATGTGTTTGCAAGGTGTGAAGTTGAGTAAAGGCTCAAAACCCGACCATGGCAGAAAATAGAAAGAGAATGAAAAGTCATTCCCTATGCCTCAGTCATAGGTTCTATAAAGTATGCTATGCTGTGTACCAGACCTATTGTGTACCTCAGCATGATTTTGGCAAGAGGGTACAATAGTATCCAGGAGTGGATCACTGGACAACGGTCAAAATTATCCTTGGTGGAATAAGGAAATGTTTCTCGGTTATGGAGGTGACAAAGAGTTCTCGTAAAGAGTTACGTCGATGCAAGCTTTGCCACCGATCTGGATGACTCTAAGTCTCGATCTAGATACATATTGAAAGTGGGAGCAATTAGCTAGAGTAGCTCCGTGCAGAGTATTGTAGACATAGAAATTTGCAAAATACATACGGATCTGAATGTGGCAGACCCGTTGACTAAACTTCTCTCACAAGCAAAACATGATGACACCTTAGTACTCTTTGGGTGTTAATCACATAGCTATGTGAACTAGATTATTGACTCTAGTAAACCCTTTGGGTGTTGATCACATGGCGATGTGAACAATGGGTGTTAATCACATAAAGATGTGAACTATTAGTGTTAAATCACATGGCGATGTGAACTAGATTATTGACTCTAGTGCAAGTGGGAGACTGAAGGAAATATGCCCTAGAGGTAATAATAAAGTTGTTATTTATATTTCCTTATATCATGATAAATGTTTATTATTCATGCTAGAATTGTATTAAACCGAAAACTTAGTACATGTGTGAATACATAGACAAACAGAGAGTCCCTAGTATGCCTCTACTTGACTAGCTCGTTAATCAAAGATGGTTAAGTTTCCTGACCATAGACATGTGTTGTCATTTGATGAACGGGATCACATCATTAGAGAATGATGTGATGGACAAGACCCATCCGTTAGCTTAGCATAATGATCGTTTAGTTTTATTGCTATTGCTTTCATCATGACTTATACATGTTCCTCAGACTATGAGATTATGCAACTCCCGAATACCGGAGGAACACCTTGTGTGCTATCAAACATCACAACGTCACTGGGTGATTATAAAGATGCTCTACATGTGTCTCCGATGGTGTTTGTTGAGTTGGCATAGATCGAGATTAGGATTTGTCACTCCATGTATCGGAGAGGTATCTCTGGGCCCTCTCGGTAATGCACATCACTATGAGCCTTGCAAGCAATGTGACTAATGAGTTAGTTAAGGAATGATGCATTACAGAATGAGTAAAGAGACTTGTTGGTGACGAGATTGAACTAGGTATGATGATACCGATGATCGAATCTCGGGCAAGTAACATACCGACGACAAAGGGAACAACGTATGTTGTTATGCGGTTTGACCGATAAAGATCTTCGTAGAATATGTAGGAGCCAATATGAGCATCCAGGTTCCGCTATTGGTTATTGACCGGAGATATGTCTCGGTCATGTCTACATAGTTCTCGAACCCGTAGGGTCCACACACTTAACATTCAATGACGATTAGTATTATGAGTTATGTGATTTGATGTACCGAAGGTTGTTCGGAGTCCCAGATGAGATCACGGACATGACGAGGAGTCTCGAAATGGTTGAGACATAAAGATTGATATATTGGACCATGTTATTCGGACACCGGACGTGTTCCGGATAGTTTCGGATAAAACCGGAGTGCCGGAGGGGTTACCGGAACCCCCGGGGAAGTAATGGGCCTTATTGGGCCTTAGGGGAGAGAGAGGGCAGTGGCCAAGAGGTGGCGCCCCCCCAAAGGGAGTCCGAATAGGACTAGGGGAGGTGGGCACAGTCCCTCTTTCCCTCTCCCTCTCCCTCTCCTTCCTTCTTCTCCTACTTGGACTAGGAAAGGGGGGAGCCGATTCCTACTTGGAGTAGGACTCCCCCCCTTGGGCGCGCCTCTAGGGGCCGGCCGGCCTCCTCCCTCCCTCCTTTATATACGGGGGTGGGGGCACCCCATAGACACACAAGTTGATCTTTTAGCCGTGTGCGGTGCCCCCCTCCACAGTTACACACCTCGGTCATATCGTCGTAGTGCTTAGGCGAAGCCCTGCGCCGGTAACTACATCATCACCGTCACCACGCCGTCGTGCTGACGGAACTCTCCCTCAACCTCAACCGGATCAAGAGTTCGAGGGACGTCAGCGAGCTGAACGTGTGCTGATCGCGGAGGTGCCGTGCGTTCGGTACTTGGATCGGTTGGATCACGACGACGTTCGACTACATCAACCGCGTTACTAAAAGCATCCGCTTTCGGTCTACGAGGGTACATAGACACACTCTCCCCGCTCGTTGCTATGCTTCTCCTAGATAGATCTTGCGTGATCGTAGGCAATTTTTTGAAATACTACGTTCCCCAACAAACACATCATATAGATCATGATCATTGAAGATGAAAAAATGACAACACGAGAAACTATACTCAACAAAAGATCTGGGGTAAAATTTTATAGATCAGAAATCTATGGTTGAGGGAGATGATGGTGTTGATGAAGATGATGATGGAGAAGATGATATCAATGATCAGACTGCTGGCAATGATGCTAGTTTCGAATTCCCCCTGCTGGAGGGATGGATCTCCGGCAGAATAGTCTGCAGAGGGCAAAAGTGCTCCCCTCTTTTCCACCTCGTAGATGGTGCTAGAAAAATCCCATGTTTTCTCCCAGAATAAAAAATATAGGCCAATGGGTGTCGCGAGGCGGTGCCTGGGATCCCACGTGGCCACACTTGATGGCCTGCAATACACACAAGGTAGGGTAGCACCTTCGTGTAAGTATCCCTATAGTTATCATTTCCAATGAAGAGACGAAGAGAGTATTGTGAGTGGTGTTTCGATCACACACATGTTGTCACCGGTCTTGTGCGAAGTAAATATCTGAAAATCGGCAAATGGCATTATTGTCCCGTAAACAAATATACTAATGGTGGTGAAAAGAGTTGAAGGTTGCAGCTAGAATAACAATGAATTAAAAGTAAATAACACAATGTATACAATTGAAATCTCTAGTAAAGCAGTTAGGCGTGGAGAAACTTCGGATCAAGTATATCAGTGCGACGGTAATACCAGTTACCTTCAGTTGTGATTCTAATACGTAGATTGTTTGTTTAGTAGGCGGATCACCCTTGAGTGTTTGGAATCCTCCACACTAGATTTGTTCTTCCCTATAGTCCTGCTTCAATGTTTCCATTACATGATTGTTTCCGCAATTAGGGTTGTGAGACCGGAACAATGCATTAAGTTTGGTGGATCACTGTTATCTCATATTGTCTTCGCTCCTGATAGATCTCAACACTTGTCACCTACTTGTCACCTGGAGGTCATAGATCCGCTAAAAAGTACGTGTTACCTGTGTAGATCTTCAGATCATGTTGCTTGGACCCTTAAATTCGACAACACACATTACATGCACCAAAGAAAACAACTTACTACAAAAATCATTAAACTATAATAACAAATGATGATAAATATATTAGACACAAATGGATCTTACTAATCCCCTACATCTCTCACGCCTAGGGGAAATTACTCATGCGTGGAAGGATAATAACCAAACAACACAAAGATGAAGACAACAGAAATCATATCGGTATTATTGTGAAGATCCACAATAAGAAGAATGATTTAACGGATCTCAACCTTAGGATGAGTGAAAATAGAGTTATGAACCCTAATCTTACAACTTGGAATTCCCTCCATACGATGATTTTGTGGTGAATGGAAATGGAGATCGGTAAAGGAGAAGGAATGGATCTCTGACTATTCTTCTTCTTCGGATCTCTTCTCCCTCTATTCTGGATGCTGTGTTGTCGGCTCTGTGTCTCTGATGGTATGACATCCTTCACGGAAGTTGTTCCTGTAGATGAGTTGGTGCTAGCGGCAACTGGTGGGAGCGGTGATATGAGTGTGTGCTAGTTTTCATTACCAGTGAAACTAGGGCTTATCTAATGACATGCTAGTTTTGGCCGATCCGATTCCCATGTCATTATCACTGAAACTATGGTTTTTCTTATGACATTGTAGTTTTCATCTATATGTTTGCCAAATTAATTTTGGTAGACCTATTTATGTCATTCATGCCTATGAGTAGATTCGGAATTATATGAATGGTAGCCATCACATTATTTTCAACAGAAATCCATATCATCCTCGTCGCATAGGTTTCACAACCCACATCTTGCATGACTCTCTCCATTCATCCCATGGCCAACGTAATTGGAAAAGCCCTCCCAAACTTTTGAAGGTGGAGCACCCTGAGACCCCCCCAAGGCCTTATGATGGACAAACGACCTTCCAATTTACCTTGCATTGTGCATCCCTTTTTTTTCTTTATTGGGCCAAAGAGTAACTCTCTTGATTTTGTTGATGTTAAGGAGAAAAGGGGGGCTTTATTTTTGTACTTGACAATGATGGTGATCACACGGTGTTTTCTTGTTTTTAGAAGGAAAAAACATCACCTCATATATCAATTAAATAAAAAAGTTATTACAATCGTTCATTACAGCCTTCGCCACACAAGGTGGAACATTGTTAACAAGGACACCATATGACTATCATCAAAGCTAAACTTTGCAGTCTGATGAACCACCACATTGGCCAATCGATTAGTCTTGGAGACTTGAAAATTATTTGTAAACTTTGATATACTCAACGCTTCCTTCGTCAAATCGACTAGAGGGGACCTGTCAAAAATTTCATTTGCAAGGGCCGCAACCGCAAAAGCGCAATCAGTCTCTAAAATAATGGGATTGTGGATAGTGATACCTATACAAAGGCCGACAAGGCAAGCTCGAAGTTCCGCTTCCTCCACACTTGTACAATGCCTAATAAAATCCACGAGGAGATGATGACCTTTCCAGACGAGTCCCTGGCCACCATCCCGACACTTGAAGCGCTACTGCTCTCTGCGAAGATTGCATCGACATTGACCTTGATATAATCAAAAGGTGGGGGTTTATTCCTTAATCTGTATAACACTCATTCACCTTTATTGTTGGAATCCACCTCATGACGGGAGTGACATGATGCAAAGGACGATCAACAATTAGCCACAAACCTAGGTGAGGCTGAAATTGATTCCTTTCCTTTACAAAATCAAGTCACCCCTCAAATGCCAAACTCAACTGGTCCAAAAGAATTTGCAGCCAGCCTGCCTCAGTATACTGAAAACCCTCCTCCCTCGGTAAGTCCCATATCTCCCTCATAGTCATACGTAACGCATAGGCCTTTGGGAAAATGACGAGCATATGAAAAATACTTTCATCTTCCACTCCACCAATAGAGCACGTGCTAGAGGTGGCTTAATGGCGCGATACTCGATTTACCTTAAGTGCAAACTAAAGGTGGCGGCACGCCATGCGAAAATCTGAATTTTCTAAGAAACATTGGCCTTCCACATAATATCCCAAACTTTTATTTCCCCAACGCAACACCACTATACTGCCCCTCATCTTCTTTTCGGTACTTGATACTTAGCGCTACCTTGTATGAGCTTTTGAACGAGAACAAACTATTCTTCTTAAAGTGCCAAGCAATAAAATCACCATCCCCGACGACTGAAATGCAACTTTTAAATCTCCTCTACATCATGGGGATAAAACCAGTATCTAATCAAATTCTCATCCCATCTCCTTGGCTCACTCAAAGATCAGATCAGGCACCCACTTTATGTTGGTCCTATTCTTCTTAGCAATAATTTTAAGGCCAGAGGTGTTCTTGGAAGCCAATTACCACTCCAAATATTAACAGTAGACCCATCGCACACTCTTCAAATAACTTCGGATTTAAGCAACTCCAAACCATGCAAAATACATTGCCAATTAACCAGCGCCGAATGCGGAAAGACAGTGTCAAGAATATGCCCTTAGGGATAATATTTTGCTCTCATCACCTTGACACATAGCAAGTCTAGGCTAACCACTAACCTCCAAGCCTGCTTAGCCTGAAGAACTTGGTTAAATAATCGAACCCATGCCTCCCTCATTTTTAGGCCTTGTCAATTTGTCCCAAGCCCCCGCAAAAAAATGTCCCAAGCCTATTTTCTTGTTAAGAGCATTGCACACATATTACTCGGACTTGCTCTCGAAGGTGAAAACCCATTATAGTTTCAATTTCGATGCTTCGACTCATCGGTTCCACAATTTTCTGGCTCTCTGGTTTTCGATAGCTATTTCTTTTAACACAGTACAGACGCAAGCGCTCATATACACGCGCATGCACTCACCCCTTTGAACATACACGCACACCCTATCCTTATGAGCACCTTCGAAAGACTGAGTCGGCATATCATCTTAAAATTTACGAAGTCACCGTAGTCACCTCATCGTCGACGAGAACGTCTACTCTCACTGAATGTGCATCGCCGGAAATCCTGAAATAAATCCAGAAATAAATATGAGCACCAGGATTTGAACCCTGATGGATTGGGATACCACAGTCCCCCTCTAATTGAATCCTTAATCTGACAGTCTCCATTTCGGCGATCACCGCGCGAGAGCGGCCCCGTCGGCACCATCAACCGCTAGTCCAACTCAACCTTATGTTGCGCTGGGACCCGTTGATACTTGGCCACGGTTTCACGCTTGGATCCCAGAATTGGCGGCCCGGCGCGCGGGACGCCAGCCGCCGGATGGATAGGTTTTCCCACATCCCGTCACATGCATCATACATACACGTTTGGCTGTTTCCTAGCTGAGAGAATTTCCTACGGATCTGGGCACATGTGCCGTGCCATCGTGTGATCCTGTGGATCTCCATTGATACACACAAAAACTGTGCAAACCGACACCAAAATAAGCCGCGAGTCTGTCTCATCTACACCCGGGACAAGGTGCAACAGCAATGCCCAAGCTCTGAATATGTTTGGCCAAACTACGCATCAATTTTCATGAATTTGTTTCTCTGATCGAGCCCCTATGCTAATCATTGTAGGCGCCACCTACAAGTCAATCTGGTCTTAGCTAGCACTACACGCCGAAAAGGAAAACACTTTGAATATTTCTGGGCAATGGAGCCGCACATGGCTCTCCAACTGTTTCGTCGCCGGCAGGCTGAATCATTTCAGGCGACGAGCGGGGTTCAGTCCGGGTCAGTTTGTTATTTTTATTTATAATACTACTATACTAATCCATACGGTTAAGCGCAATGATGGCGAAAAAAATTGCAAGCGTCGATCAGGGTTGACCGGTGATGGTTGGGGCTCGAGGCCGAAAATGTGCCAGCATGATCGACGCAGATGAATGCGCGGCACGATGGACTCGTCTTCGCGCGTCGCGCGCACGATCTCGTTCCGCTGTTGTTTTGTTTAGAAAATTTACAACTCGGCCGGTCGCCTAAGATATTTGGCCGATGGGCAATACGTCAAAGTCTGCAGTCGGCGAGAAAAATACGTGGATACATGTCGCTGGTTTCGGAATGCAGAGGTGCTCGTCGAGTCACCGGTTCGCCACGCGTTAGGGTTCCACGGGTCCCCGTGCTGTACGCGTACAATTGACAAGCAAACAATTGATGGGCATCTTGGATTGGAGTTTTGATTTGATTGGTTCTTGTCATGTTGCAATTGGGAGGCCAGTCAGGCGAAGCTAAGCTAGTTCATGACCAGCCAGGCCTGGACAGGGACGGGACTACATGGAGGTAACTGGGAGACACGGGGTGCATGGAATGGATGCGTATGAGACCAAGCAAAAGGTTGCGTAGAGGAGAGGGGAAGGGATACAACACAGCACACCTCGTCTAGCTCCAACGCCAGGCAGAGAGCAAGGAGACGGGACCTAGAGCAACTAGACCATGTCACGACCAACGCTGGTAGCTCCGTCGCGTGGCCATGATTCCAGGACAGAC
>NC_057814.1:243149429-243170343 GCF_018294505.1 Triticum aestivum
CAGCGTCTATAGGAGTCGGCAAATGGATTGCAGAATCCGTCCAGGCCGAAGGAAGAAGGCAAAATTTTACTTTTGCCATTCTAGCGGTTGCCCACTTTGCTTGTGCTGCTCTAGAATTTGATATTTCACCTTCGATACTCTTAAATTTATGAGAATGCATCACAATTGCCATTCCGTGGCAAAAAAACAAAAAATTATAGTGGCAATCATGATACATTGTTAAAAAGCTGAGAGTGGCAAAAGCGAAATGAGTTTTTCTTTTCTTTCACCATGAAATAACAATTATGATGTATTGTCAAAAGCTAAGAGTGATAAAAATGAGATGTAAAATTCTAGAGTAGCATAAGCAAAGTGGGCAAAAGTTAGAGTGGCAAAAATATAGCTTTTTCAAAGAAGAAGCCATGGCGGAAGCGTCGACGATGTCGTCCATGCTTTGAGAAGCGGCCCAAAATTCTGCAGAGTATCCAACATCATGATTTTCAAAATCAAAGACACCATGAGCAACCAAGACATCGCCTTCATAAAGGGGGCGACGTCGGTATGCCGCTGTCGTTCGATGTGTCGTCGTCCGGTCCGAGGGACTGGATCTTGGGCTCCCAGGTGCTTGAAGAAGGACACAGATGAAAGGACATGGCAGTGCCTCCAAGAAAGGGACGACACCAGCAGGTGTCACCGCTGCCAGCATCGACAAGCCAATCAACAATGTCGCACCGGGCTTTGACCAAACAACCCCGAATATCGCCAGATCAGAATTTGAAGATGAGGAAACCATATCGATGGCTGGAACGGCCACTTACAGAAGGAGAGTTACACCCATCACCGAATAAGAAGATGATATGGGCATGGCCGAACACACCACCACCTACGACAATCATCATTGCCAACCCCGCTGCAGTTACACGAGCCGCCATGAATCGCTGCAAGCCATATCTAGGCATAGGAAGCCCAGATTCGCCGCCACCAGTACCACTACAGTCAACCCGAGAGGAGAAGCATGCCCGGGCCGAACCACGGGGAGGAGGATTTGGCAGGGGCCGTCGAAGTAGCCGGAGGTCGGGGGTGGGGCGCTAGAAGAAAATGTAGCACGGCGAGGAGACGCGCCGCACCGGGAAGCCGCTGGTGATGGTGGTGAGGGAGCGAGGAGGACATAGCCGGCGAAGCCATCGCTAGGATGAAGGAAGGCCGCCACGGGAGCCACGGGAGGACATGGCCAGAAGAGCCTCCGAGTGTCGCTGCCACGGAACTATGATGCTAGAGATGGAGCGTGCTCCACTGCGCGAGGAAGTCGGTAGCCCGACAGGGGACGCGCCACCAATCTTTGGGGCACCGCAACGTCGAGATGGGAGCCGCTTCGCCCAAAGGTGGCCTCTGGCAGCGGCGAAGGGAGGATCCAGAGATGTGGGGGTCGACGTTGGCATGGGGTGGGAAGCTGCCCGTGTCGCCTAGGGCGAGAATGTTTCGAGCACATAATTCAAACTTTTTGTATCAAGGTTAGGATTCATGCTTGTCAATTTGTTATCCTGAGACTCAAGCAGAGGGCTGCCATATAATTCAAACGAATAAACTTGATGGGGTAATTCGTGCCAACATGTTGGTGACACACGGAATTTATAGGCTAACTTGTTAAACTATTGGTGTAATATATATTTCAAAGAAAAGCACCCGCGTCCCCCACGCCATCCTCCCCATCGACACAGGGAACCCTAGCCTTCGTCGGACACATGACCTCCCACCCTCCTTCCTCTCCCGTCATTGTGCCACCACCTAAGGGGCGTCAGCAAATCCTGAGCAGGAACTAGTGAAGGTGTCGGAATGGCCCTTCTCATGCGCGGATGACGGTGGCATCGATGTGGCGGCGTGGTGCTGGGAGGTCACAGTGGATGCGGTAGTGTCACAGAGGCGCAGGTGGTGCGGTCCACTCGCATGTCTTGGCTTGCAACAAATCTGGGTTGTGCGGCTGACGGCGCCTTAGCGGGCTCGTGCTGGCCGACATCTCTTCGCCCTCGGGGTGGACGAGTCTCAGTTGGGCTTGGGCCAGGTGGTCCAGGCATTGGCTGGCGGGTGGCGTGGTGCTTCTCTTCATGGGCATGGTCGCTTCTGGTCGGAGTGGGGGGCAAGGAGTTGCCTTCTCTCCGGGGCTGAATCTCATCGTGTGTGGTCAGGTTCTTCTTTAGCCGCAGACGTGTCGGCGGCTTTGGCCTCCCTTCATCCATGCCGGGGCCTCGTGGGTTGGGTGGGAGGTGCTTGCTTCCCTTCCTGGTGGGTAGCGTTAGCGTGTTATGGCGCTGGTGAAGGGTTCCACATATGTTGCCAAGGCGGCGACCTCGGATGGCGGGCTACCTGGTCGACTCTTCGGGGGGATCCGTGGTGGTGGTGGTGGTGGCTATGCGTCTTGGTCGTGTGCGCGGAAAGGGTTACAATAGCGGGTGGCCCTAGCTTGTACCCTTCTGGATGAAGTGGCGGCTTCTAGGTTTGGGTGGGCTGGACATCGTCGGAAAGCTTTGCAACAGTGACCTAGGTGCCTCGTGATGGTGCAGGTGAGTTTCAAGGAAAGCTTCAGATTTGACGCCGGCGCCGGTGATGCCCGCGGTTCTGCCTTCCTCTCAAGGACGTCATGGTGGATTTCATCCCAATGACACGGCTTCGGGTGAAAACCCATGTTTATCTGTTTGATCTCGACAACGGCGATGCTTTGTACTTTTACCCTTCTAGGAATGTTGTCGTGCAGCTCAGGCGTCATCGGTCCGGTCATGATGGTGTGTTCAATCCGCCTTCCTCTCAAGGACGCCATGGTGGATTTCATCCCAATGACACGGCTTCGGGTGAAAACCCATGTTTATCTGTTTGATCTCGACAGCGGCAATGCTTTGTAGTGTTACCCTCCTTGGGACATTGTCGTGCAGCTCAGGCGTCGTCGGTCCGGCCATGATGGTGTGTTCAATCCGTCCTTTGCTCTTGTTTGGCAGCATCTTCGTGTCGTTTTTGTGTCTTTATGCCTTTGTGCATGTTTTTTTAATCCTGTTGTTCGGTCATATTTTGATGTATTTTATAAATAAGGCTTCCTCAGTATTTTATACCGTTTGATCATGTATTGTGGGTTTTGTTTTATATATAAAGCCGGATGAAAACCTAGTTCAAGAGCTCGTTGTATAAGCCCCGGCTATCTAAACAATCTATCCACGAAATAAATATCAATATAGCTCTGTCGTGGTTAAGCATCTGCCATCAACACATGGCGTTTGCGTACCAGATTTTGATTAAAACAAGAAGAACATAACCACACTTTTTCAGGATATTACTGCAAACCATCACTTCCACATGAAGAAACACAAGTCTCAACTCTCCATCTACTTATCTGGGGTAAAACAACAGTACGTCATCCGAACGAATCCTTTTACCACGTGAGTAGATATAGACCATCTAAAGCATCGTCGTTGTGTGGGAACTTGCAGAGTTATGGAAACAAACATGAAGGATAGAAGAAAGGGAGAGGATAGAAGGGCGTGTGCTTGTCCGAAAATCAGAAGATGGATGAGATGAGAGCAGAGACGACGGCCGCCGCCACGACGCCGTAACCGAGCCCCGTCGGAACCTTGAAGCCGTCGGCGGTGTCTCTCGCCGGTGCGGCAGTGGACGGAGTAACTGCAGGGGAGAACAACACTTCCGAGTTAGCATATATTCAGCTATCAAGGGGACTCCTATCATATGATAGCTACTACTAGTAAATTTCACAACAATACAGACAGGTGACGGGACATGTCACTTTTACTATCTTTGAACATTTCACAGAACTGGCTGTTGAGGGGACTCCTATGATATACTCCCTCTGTCCCAGAATATAAGCACGTTTTTGACACTATGCTAGTGTTAAAAACGTTCTTATATTGGGACGAAGGGAGTACATAACTAGTAAATTTCACAAAAATAAAGACAGAGACAACTCGCTTTTACTATATTTCGACATCATATTCAAGAACATGTTTCACAGAACTAAATGTTTTAGCCAACTCCGTATCTGTATCAAATTGTCTAGAAGCCGCAGTTCTCTGAAATAGGTTCTTAAATTTGCAGTTACTAATCGATCGTAATTGTGAAATCGAGGCAAAGGATTCAGAAAACTCACTCTTGGAAGCATTTGCGAAGAGAGCGTAGTCTGGCGAGCTCGGGGTCAGGTGCAGCAGGTCTAGCAGGGGAGAGCATCATCAGCAATTAGAATGTGTTAGAAAATAACCACTGTCAAACTTGACTATCAACAATTATCTAGATTAGTTTAGTCGTGATATGAGAATGAACACTCCTTTTTTTGCGGGGAAGAATGAACACACCTTGTTCAGTATCAATAAAATATTTGAAGTGAAAAATATAAGAAAAGAAAGGCAAGTAACTTTAGGCACTCTGACTCACTGAGAAGTGATTTTTTTAAGGGAAATTCAGTGCTTAGAAACAAGGTAATTGCGGACAATTGGGAACATGAGAGGGTTTTTTTTTAGAATCAAATACAAGAGTTTGTGTTTTTTTTTAGAATCAATATGAGTGTGTGTGTGCGCGTGCGCGCGCGCGTGCGCAAAATGGGCTCAATCTTGTACGCGAGTCAATGACCTGACCACCTGTAGCTAGGCCCAGCATGCACAGGTGGCCTGCTTTCTCCGCGTACACACATATTGTGTGCTCGGCCTATACTATATAGCTTACTAGGCCCAACACAGCACTTACGCATGGCTATGAGCTGAACTGTGACGGTTCCTAGGGCGAAGGTGTGGCTTCCACCGGGAGATAATGCGGTCAAACTGAACTGTGACGGTGGAGTTTCATCTCTGGGGAGAGAGGAGTAGCGGCTGCGGTATGTGGGGATAGCACAGGCAAGTATCTAGGAGTTTCAGTTGTGGTTTATGATGGCCTGATTGATCCGGCGAGTTTGGAGATGCATGCATGCAGCGAAGCTCTTGCACTAGCTCGGGATTTGAATCTTCAAAATCTGGTGATAACCTCGGACTGCCTTGAGGTGATCTCGAACATCAACAACAATGCATCACCAGTTTATGCTCCGATCATAAAGGAAATTCTTGTTAGTAGGAATAGTTTTCTTACTGTTTCATTCCGTTTTGAGCGTAGGGATAATAATTTTGAGGCCCACTCGATAGCAAAAGGAGCTGCGTCTCTTTCGATGGGTCGCCATGTGTGGCTAGGGATTTGCCCAGATATTGCTTGTATCTCGGATGTCTTGAACTTTGAATAAAATTCCCTAGTTACTCTCAGAAAAGGCTATGAGCTGCGATTTTGGTGCAAACGCAGGGTTTTACAAACGTAGGAATAGAAAACGCGCAAAATATAGTCGAAAAGCAGGTGCGAAACAAAGGGTTGGAAACCACAAAAGTTCTATAGACTTGCATGTTTGATTCACATGAATAGCAAACACAGGAATTCCACTATACATGATTAAATCAAAGTCAAACCAGACTAGAAAGTATAACTAGTAGGAGTCGGCGGTATAAATTCTAAAAAGAGATCCAAGTGAATTGTGAGATCAAATAAAATTTTCCTTCACTTTTCCTCTGCTCCATTCCTCTGAACCAAAGGAATGAATAGTGCTTGCAAAGCTTTTATTTTTCTATTCTTACGCTTTTCCTTTACTTTTCCTATGAATCAACAAGCCTTAAAACGGTGCCATATCCTCATTTCATCACGATTGACGTCCTGACGCCAAGGGTCTCTACTTGTTTCAAAAACCATCGAATACAAGAGACACACACTCATGCGCGTGCTCATGTAGACCATAATATACTATGCAAAAAAATGTAGACCATAATATAGTGCATGTTTACACAAAACATTAACTAAAGATTTAGTTAGTCGAGATTGACGAAATCACAACTATTGTCTTGTTACTGACAAAACACCGAGTAAGTATTTCACCTACCACTAAGGGCATCTACAATGCGGGCCGCCTAACTAGGCTCTTATGGAGGAAAAAATTAATATTAGAAAATTAGAAAATATCTAAGAGCTCTACCTTGCAACGCCAGACGCTAATAATGGATGCTAATCATACGCTAACTAAACGGTTTATGTGCCACATGCTGAAAAAAGAAAGGAAGGAAGCATCTGACGCATCTTTTTGACAGCTCCAACTGCCAATCGATTGGCACATCGATAGGAAAGAAATCCTGGTGCCTACCCAAGCGCCCCGCGTTCGAGTTGCCCTAAGAAGTTATACGTAAACTTGAGGTTTGATCTATGGTGAGCTAGGATACAACAACCTCCACACTAACCACTCTATAAGTATCAACACACGAAAAGTGTGTAACAGAAATGTTTGTTTGTTTTTTCAAGAAAAGAGGGGAACGCCCTCAGCCTCTGCATCTAGTGTGTAGCAAAACTGTACTAGAATACTATCTTGTTCCTTTTTCCAAGTTTTTTACTAGTTGTTTTTACTTCCTTTTCTTTGCGATGGCTCTCTTTACTTCCATATAAGAACCCAACTAATTAATCAAGTTAATGCCGAGTACTGTATATTGCGAGTGATGAGATCTCGAGATTCAAACGCATGAACACCAAAATTAACAAGGCAAATAAATATACTAATCAAACACAGAGAGGTCAATCGGAGCTGGTGCCGAGTGAGCTACCGTGTGACTAGCTGAGCAAGGTACTCACTGATGCAGAGGGAAACGTTGGCGTTGGGGAGCTTGCAGGCGGCGGGCTGGGCCAGGAGGCGCTCGAAGCGGAGGCCGAGCTGCTGCACGCCGTGGCTGCCGCTGTGCACCTGCTGGATGATGGAGCAGAGGCACTCGGGCCGCGACTTCTGCGTGTCCGCCGTGTCCTCGCAGCACTTGGCCGACGGCGTGTCCTCGTGCCCCGTCGCGTAGTCCATGCAGTCCGACAGCTTCTGCAGGTCCTCCTGGCACTTGGTCTGCAGCGCGTCCTGCGCCACCGACGTCGACGCCGCCATCGACACGGCGAGCAGCACCGCCGCCAGCTGGCACCACCGCGCCATCTCTCGGTCGATCGCCGGCTGGCTAGGTTAGGTCCCTTCTTTCGTTTGGCTCCGCTTCGATCTGTGCTCGGTTCTGAGCTGCTGTAGCTGGCTAGCTGTTGACGAGGAGGAGGAGGAGGAGGAGAAGGCTTGTGTGGCCGGCCGGCGTTTATAGATAGCCATGATAGGAGACGTCGCGAGGGCATTCAAGTGGGCGGTGAAGGTTAGATGTGTTTGCATTTAAGACGGGAGTGGCAGGGGGGCAGGGCTGGTCAGTACAGTTCTTGTGATGGTACGTACTCCTACCATACGTGGCCTGGCTTTGCTTTGGTTACGTATATACATACCCTGACAGGTCTCTCATGCTGAAAACTAGAGCTCTCGTTTTATAAAATAAGAGCAAAAGCGAACCATATTTTAGCATCATGTGTACTGCTACTCCGTTCGATCCATATTAATTGACGCTATTTTAGTACAACAATAGACATTATAGCTGGATAAGATACCACTTCATCTTCATTCAAGAACTTATAAAAGTATTGAGCTGTAACAAAATAGTGTATGTTATTACTGAGCGATAATGATAAATGGAACTCGGGATCCATGGAGCCTGAATTTTTAAACAATTCAATAATCATACTTCTGTGTTTCAAAAAAATCAGAAAAAATACGCATATACCCAGAAATGTAATGTACACGTGTGTAAATTTTCATGATCAAATACATAAAAATAAGAGTTACACATAAAATACACATATCTCAGGCTTTTTAGCACATGCACTCTCAAAGTCCATACTCCTTCCTTCCCAGAATCTTAGGTGCCTAAGCTTTTTTCTGAAAATCACAAAATCTAAGGCGTGTTAGCTTAGCTCTTGATATTCTCTTGTACGGTCGGCGTAAGCTAACCATTGCTAATCATGGATCAGCCAAGCATGTTTGTTAAAGCATATCATGGAAGAAACTTTCTGTAACCATGGCTCAGTAATTTGCGACTAGCCTTGAGCTAATTGCGTGCCAAAAATTTACACGCCCTACATAATGGAAAGGAGGGAGTACTTTTTTTTTGCGCAGCTTGCAATTCAAGGTATTTCACCATGAAGTTTTTACACATACGTACTTAGATCCTTATATACGCATATAACTCCGTTGTCTCAACATAGCCGGTCCCAAGCCCGGGTAAAGGAGGAGGGTTGTGATAGGCTTGGCGAGCCAACGTAAAAAATCAGCCACTCTTATGGAGATGAAACCCAAAAGATTTTCGTTGGGACGTAACCCTCTCAGCGACGCACCACATCGGAACCCGGGTGTGGTGGAAAATGGGCAAGGGCCGGGCCGTCGCCCCCCAGGTGGCGTGCCGTATCTTGATCCGGATACGGTGGCAAGTGAGCGAGGATCGGGTCGTCGCATCCTTAGTGGCGTGCTACATCGGCGCCCGGATGTAGTGGAAAATGAGCAAGGGTCTTCGCATTTGACTCGACGAGTGCGAAGGGTAAGGAAGCTAGCCGAGCCTAGGAGGATTCGCTTAGGTAGCTGGAACGTAGGGTCTCTGACAGGGAAGCTCCGGGAGCTAGTTGATGCAGCGGTGAGGAGAGGTGTTGATATCCTTTGCGTCCAAGAAACCAAATGGAGAGAACAGAAGGCGAAGGAGGTGGAGGATACCGGCTTCAAACTGTGGTACACGGGGACGGCTGCAAACAGAAATGGCGTAGGCATCTTGATCAACAAGAGCCTCAAGTATGGAGTGGTAGACGTCAAGAGACGTGGGGACCGGATTATCCTGATCAAGCTGGTAGTTGAGGACTTGGTTCTCAATGTTATCAGCGCGTATGCCCGCAAGTAGGCCACAATGAGAACACCAAGAGGGAGTTCTGGGAAGGCCTGGAAGACATGGTTAGGAGTGTACCGATTGGTGAGAAGCTCTTCATAGGAGGAGACCTCAATGGCCACGTGGGTACATTTAACACAGGTTTTGAAGGGGCGCATGGGGCTTTGGCTATGGCATCAGGAATCAAGAAGGAGAAGATGTCTTAAGCTTTGCTCTAGCCTACAACATGATTGTAGCTAACACCCTCTTTAGAAAGAGAGAATCACATCTGGTGACTTCTAGTAGTGGCCAACACTCTAGCCAGATTGATTTCATCCTCTCGAGAAGAGAAGATAGGCGTGCGTGCCTAGACTATAAGGTGATACTTGGAGAGAGTGTTGTACCCCAGCATAAGCTAGTGGTTGCTGACTTCCGCTTTCGGATTTGTGTCCAGCGGGATAAGCGTGCCAAAGTCGCTAGAACGAAGTGGTGGAAGCTCAAGGGAGGTAGCTCAGGCGTTCAAGGAGAGGGTCATTAAGGAGGGCCCTTGGGAGGAAGGAGGGGATGTAGACAATGTGTGGTTGAAGATAGCGACTTGCATTCGTAAGGTGGCCTCGGAGGAGTTTGGAGTGTCCAGGGGAAGGAGAAGCGAAGATAAGGATACCTGGTGGTGAAATGATGATGTCCAGAAGGCGATTAAAGAGAAGAAAGTTTGCTTCAGACGCCTATACCTGGATAGGAGTGCAGACAACATAGAAAAGTACAAGATGGCGAAGAAGGCTGTAAAGCGAGCTGTTGGTGAAGCAAGGGGTCAGGTATATGAGGACCTCTACCAATGGTTAGGCACGAAGGAAGGCGAAAGGGACATCTATAAGATGGCCAAGATCCGAGAGAGGAAGACGAGGGATATTGGCCAAGTCAAATGCATCAAGGACGGAGCGGGCCAACTCTTGGTGAAGGACGAGGAGATTAAGCATAGATGGCGGGAGTACTTCGACAAGCTGTTCAATGGGGAGAATGAGAGTTCTACCATTGAACTGGACGACTCCTTTGATGAGACCAGCATGCGTTTTGTGCGGCGAATTCAGGAGTCTGAGGTCAAGGAGGCTTTAAAAATGATGAAAGGAGGCAAGGCGATGGGCCCTGATTGTATCCCATTGAGGTGTGGAAAGGTCTCGGGGACATAGCAATAGTATGGCTAACCAAGCTTTTCAACCTCATTTTTCGGTCAAACAAGATGTCAGAAGAATGGAGACGGAGTATATTAGTACCAATCTTCAAGAACAAGGGGGATGTTCAGAGTTGTACTAATTACCGTGGAATTAAGCTGATGAGCCATACAATGAAGCTATGGGAGAGAGTCATTGAGCACCGCTTAAGAAGAATGACAAGCGTGACCAAAAATCAGTTTGGTTTCATGCCTGGGAGGTCGACCATGGAAGCCATTTTCTTGGTACGACAACTTATGGATAGATATAGGGAGCAAAAGAAGGACTTGCATATGGTGTTCATTGACTTGGAGAAGGCCTATGATAAGATACCACGGAATGTCATGTGGTGGGCCTTGGAGAAACACAAAGTCCCAGCAAAGTACTTTACCCTCATCAAGGACATGTACGATAATATTGTGACAAGTGTTCGAACAAGTGATGTCGACACTGATGACTTCTCGATTAAGATAGGACTGCATCAGGGGTCAGCGTTGAGCCCTTATCTTTTTACAATGGTGATGAATGAGGTCACAAGGGATATACAAGGAGATATCTCATGGTGTATGCTCTTTGCGGATGATGTGGTGCTAGTTGACGATAGTCGGACGGGGGTAAATATGAAGTTAGAGTTATGGAGACAAACCTTGGAATCGAAAGGGTTTAGACTTAGTAGAACTAAAACCGAGTACATGATGTGCGGTTTCAGTACTATTAGGTGTGAGGAGGAGGAGGTTAGCCTTGATGGCCAGGTGGTTCCCCAGAAGGACGCCTTTCGGTATTTGGGGTCAATGCTGCAGGGGGTGGGGGTATTGATGAAGATGTGAACCATCGAATCAAAGCCAGATGGATGAAGTGGCGCCAAGCTTCTGGCATTCTCTGTGACAAGAGAGTGCCACAAAAGCTAAAAGGCAAGTTCTACAGGACGGCGGTTCGACCCGCAATGTTGTATGGTGCTGAGTGTTGGCCGACTAAAAGGCGACATGTTCAACAGTTAGATGTGGCGGAGATGCGTATGTTGAGATGGATGTGTGGCCACACGAGGAAGGATCGAGTCCGGAATGATGATATACGAGATAGAGTTGGGGTAGCACCAATTGAAGAGAAGCTTGTCCAACATCGTCTGAGATGGTTTGGGCATATTCAGCGCAGGCCTCCAGAAGCTCCAGTGCATAGCAGATGGGTTTCACCCCTAGTCTAACCCAACTTGTTTGGGACTAAAGGCTTTGTTATTGTTGTTGTTTGATCCTTATATACGCATATACTTTTTTAGAACTAAACCCAAAAAATGAAGTTTTAATTGTTAAAAAAAACAGAGGCTCCATGGAGCTCGTCCTCGAAAATGCCTTACTCAATATTGATTTGCTTGAAATTTTTTCAAAGATTTTGTCTGTCCTTGCCGAGGTGAGGGCGGCGCAATCGAAAAAGGTGAAGTTAGATTCGAGGCAAAGATAACGTTGGTGCTGAGTGGTAACACCAATGCAGGGAAGCAACGACATCGACAAAAGGTGAGGCTAGAGGATTAGGGTTTTAGGGGATGGAACCGGGAATGTGTGCATCAACGCTTCCTAGGGCAAGAAGGGTTGATGGCCATGGGTGGGGCAATGATGTGATGATATCTGGTGCGTAGCATCAGAGGGCGGGTTAGCAAGATGGTGGATGTGGTGGCATAGTTGCTAGAATGGGACAAGAGGGGGTGAGAAAGATGGCAATTGGTTAGGGTTGTAGTATGAAAAGAACGAATTTGCTAATTCTCACTCTCTTTTTTTTTTACGGGAAAAAGGGTTGAGACGTTGAGGACAATCAATTTGACGTTCAGACCCATGCAATATTTCATATTTTCTCAAACTATGAGAACAAACACTATGAATTTTTTGCACTAGATGAAACAAATTATTGAATCATGATGAACATCCTTTATATCTGTATGAAGATATTTTTAAAATTGACTTAGAATTTAGTCAACATTACATTTATTTACTCGCTGAATATGTTTTTTCACACAGTGAATATTTATTTAGATTTACATAAGTAGTACGTACCTTTACAAAATTTATTAAGAATTAGTTCATTCTTAGTTTTTTTGCGGGAAAGTTCATTCTTAGTCAACTACTGTATGATATATACACTCGCTGCAAGAACTTATGGACAAAAGTGTGAGTGAAGTCAAAGAAAAATAAGATAACTGAGTAACCATCATCATACTGGAAATGTACACACTATCGGGATGATTTACGGGGGAACACGACAGCATGTCTAATTTGAAGGCGCTCGCTCGCAGCATGAGTGGTCCGTCGGCAATTCCTTGGTCCGTTCCATCGAATCTGCCTTGAATGCATGGCATGGGTGGGTGCGCCGGTTTGGGTCACGGCCATTTCGGCGTGCGCTGCGCCGCGCTGGTCCCGCACGTCATGTCTGCCGTCGCCCGCCGTTGCCGTTGGGAGGTCGGACAACTCCGCCGCTCATCGCTTGACCGGTTGAGAGTTTTAAACCGATCGCACTCCTTGCCCGCAGCCGCTCGTCCGTCGTGGCCAAGCAATGCATGCGCCCGGAGGTCCAAACTCCAAAGGCTTAGGCGCCTTGCTTACGTATGAGTAGATAACGATCACGCGAAGTATACATGCATGGGGACGCACGTACGTTGCTCGTATCCTCGAAATTGTACGAGTACCATTATGGGTTCTGGCCAAGAATGTCACCGATGATTCGCTTGCTGTTTTCCAGCACAGGCTGTGCTCAGTTGTGCTCTCCATTCATTCATTAGTAGGTGGACGGGAGGAGCCAGAGTTGTAGAAGTTGTCCACTTCACGTGCTGGTCTAGCGCTAGAAGACTATTAGTACCAGCCGTTTATTACCAGTACCTCTGGTATTGATGTGTACTCCTACATCGCATGTGTGCTGGCTGCTACTGTAGTATAGGAGTGGTTCACACTGGAACACACGCTCCCATCTTCTGCTGCTGCCTGCGGCTTTCCGGAATTCATTGCGGGCATCTTCTCTAGACTAGATGCTCACACGCACCAAACAGCTACTCACAGCATTTACACATATGGACCATTGCTTGCTTTCATCCGAAATCACTATAGAAATAGTTACAGATAACCACCATTTGCTTATAATATTAAAACAAGTCAAATCTCATTTGCATCCCTCTCCCACATGACTGCATCTCAGGCAAGGCACCTGCGACAGTGATCACGAAGATGATGTGGCGCAGGCGATTTCAGGTTCTTTTCTTTTTCTTTTTGCCAGGTGATTTCACCTTCTTTTTTCTTCTGTGTCTGTGTCGATCGAGATAAAATCACAGGGAACCTGGGAGGGATCATACGAGAAATGCCCCTTTCTGCAGCTGGCTGGCGTGTAGGGATCGATGTGTAACTGATTTCAGCTGCCGTCTCGGTTGGTTGGGCGCTCAGCAGCTGGTGGGGCGGCGCCGCACGGAAAGCCCCAAGTGCATGAACGCAACTGGCCCGATCCATCCATATTTTCATTCAAGGCAAATGGAGTGACAGACAGGTCTGGGGGCGGCAAACCGTCTTCAATTCCTCTTCCTCTTGTGGCTACTGCGACGGCGAGACCCATCCGGCTGCGACCCGTTCTTCAGAAAAGGAAGCCACGCCTAAATTCAGGAAACAACGCCTCGCTTTCGCAAGGTCAGGCATCTTCTATCGTTTCTACCAGTAGAACTTCAGAACATGCCATTTCGATGAAAATCAGCTATGCGAAGCTTCGGCTCAGTCAGGGCGAAAAGTGGTCAGGGGAAAACAGAAAATGTTGGCGAAATAGCGAATATGGATATCAGTCAGCACATGGAACTGTGAAGTGTCATTTTCGAAGAACTCATATATGGAGTCACAAGGGGTTATACATATGTAAAACAAGAATCCACAAACAAGTGATGGCGCACAGTTCAGTGTTACAGTTTCAAGGGGGCAACAAGGCAGCGCCTTCTGACGGAGCATTAGACCCTAGATGTCCCCAGCTTGCGCTCGAAGAGTCGGCGCAACAGGTAGACTTGAATGACGCTGGCTGCGATGAGCGCGGCCGACTCGAAAAGTGCCTTGTGGATGGCCCTCCTGCTCATATTCTCGTTCACTGCACCACAGCGGGAAACACGTGGTTAAATGACTAAGCGATTAGATTATAAAGATTCTGAGAAGAGTGCAATCCACTGGCTGCTTGGACAGCAGGCATAAGCTCATACATTGGAGTTATAGTTATCGAAAGATTTCTTGACAAACCATGGTAGTACTTGGCTAGCCTGTGTTGCACCCACCATAGTTATAACAAATTCAGAAATTGCAGACAGCCTTCCGTAAACACTGGTGAATCCTAACTTGTTCTGGTGGACTTGGATTACAGGTTAAAATTTAGATAAGTCAAACTTGCAGGCTGCTCGAGTAAAGACTACCTAGGCATCGAGCACCAAGAACTGCCAAAAACTGGCATAATGCTCCTCTCCAACGGAGGGGGTAGGAACACGCCATCCTCATTTAGGTAAGATTAGGTCATTACTTATTATTCTGGTGGACTGCAGGTTAAATTTACGAGAAGTCCAATTTGAGGGCTGCTAGAGTGAAGTCTATCTGGGCATTGAGCACCAAGAACTGCCAAAACTGGCATCATGCTCCTCTCGAACGCAGGGGTGAGATACATGGCATCCTTATTTAGGTTATAAATAAATAAACAATTAACAACTGATATCACTACCAGTGAACAAGCTGGTGAATGCTAGTATTTTAAGCCAAATAACCAGTGTATTTCTTGTAGTACAAAGGACAAGAACACGTAGTAAGATTTGAATAGCAGGATTCTCAAAACAAATGAATAATAGAGGATACTAACATATTGCTTGCCGGTCGGTTTGGGCCTCTAGCCAGTGCTGCTCAAACTGAATGTTGTAAAGTGCTTCATCCAACTTAGCAATTTGTTCGAACAACGGTGAAAAATGTTCTGCATCCATTCCAGGAAAAGACAAGGGTGACGGCATGTTCTTGCTTACCCAAAGTTGCGGAGACCGGAGATTTAAGAAATTCTTACCATCTTTCGCATGCTGGTCAAAATATGAATAATGTCCAACATGCACATCAAAGTCTATGGTTTCGTGATATGGGGATTTATTGGTGAAGCAGAAGCGATGGACACCTCTCTTCTGAACTATGAACTCAAATTTGTCACTAGTTTTGTCACGGGAATCACGGACTTGAGCTCCATTAGAATCTTTAACCTGTTATTACTCAACATGGAACAAACTTAACAGTAGATTATACTAAAACTTAAGAAGTACATTGACAGTTACTGTTACAAGGTGCTCTAATTCAAGTTGCAGCACAGTACAAGTTAGAATCATCCTTAATAAATTGCTGACCACAAAAGGAGTGATACAGTTGCATAAATAGGCAAATAACGGGGAAATATCGTAGCAAATTGTATTGTATTCGCTCTAGGAGGCACTCATATATAGGAAGACCAAGAGCACAAAAAATGAGCAAAACAATCCCAAGCAGAACTACTTTAACTTGTTTATTCAAAGGTCCATCTACCAAAATCTACTCAGAACTACTCTAGCAAAAGGAAGCAAACGTTCCACCTTTTTTTAGTAAATCACATAAGTAAATTTATCCTAACAAAATAAAGCTATGCTCCGCTGTACTTAGTTATTACTAGCAAATAAAAGCAAGGATACCCAGAAGTAGAAAAAGTATTCCCTCCGATTCATATTAATTGTCACTAATTTAGTACAAGGTTGTACTAAATCAGCGACAATTATTATGGATAAGAGAGGGTACCAATCAAAGTTAAAATTGTCACAATCCAAATAATATCTTTATAAACTATGTGACAATAAATATAATACTGAACGACTTGTGTCTTCTATGTACCTATAACATCCAGGTTAATACGATTAATAGGCGTGCTCGGCTTGGAGCCCATCTGCAAGGAACCTCAAAGTTAAGCGTGCTCGGCTTGGAGCAATTTGAGAATGGGTGGCCGATTGGGAAGTTGATCCCAGGTGTGCATGAGTGAGGACAAAGTGTGCAGGAAAAACTAGTGTTGGTGTTGGTCCGTGGGGCCAGTCTAGTTCTCACGTGGTAGCCAGACATAGCGGCCTTATAACCGGTGGCCAGTACAGGGGTGTTGCAGAATGTTTGTTTGAGGAAAATAAAAAATAAAACTATTAGCTCCCTTGGTCGATATTTCTGAGAGCAAGTGCACTATCAAGTATAATGTAGGGTTTCAAATTCCACAGGATGATGGCTCAAGTTGTAAGCCCCATACGACGATAATGTTAATTTCCACCCAATCACTAGACCAATCATGATGTTAATAATTACTTCCTCCGTCTGGAATTACTTGTCGCTCAAACGGAAGTATCTAGCGGCTAGATACAACCGTTTAAGCGACAAGTAATTCCGGACGGAGGGAGTACCGTCCAACCAATGGGTCATCAATATCGTAATATCTGTTATATCCATTCCCTGTGATAAAACCCTTCTAACAAAACTTAGTTTCGTGCATCATTGTTTATAAGGTGGTAAAGCAACCTAAGACGAGCACAAACCGCCCTAACACCTAAGGCGCCTGCCTAAGCACCTAACGCGAGCAAAATTGCCGCCTAAGAGTCACCTAAGAGTCCAAGGTGGGACGCCTTATAAATAATGCCGTGCATGTTCTCATTGAACAGATTTGAAATCCTACATGTTAAAGGTGCTCAAAACCTACAAATTATACATGAATGACTAAAAGGCGCTACAATCAAAACTGATTTGAAATCAAAAATTTAATGTAGTACTTCAAATACCAACACATCATATACTTAAGATAATATTACTAGTTTTTGTACGCATCTCTAGAATAGAAAGTATAGCATGAATTCACACAAAATAAATGACAAAATAGTTGTGATACTATACCAGCAGAACAAACATTCTAGTAGACTGTGCCTTCCTTTGATACCCAATAATGCATCAAACATCTAAGTAATCATTGGATGATGCTTATTCTTGTGGGATTTACATAGATATAAAAAAGGGGTTAAGTCCTTACCACAAGATCCACCCCATCCTCGCTATAATGCCACGGAGTGTCAGCCTTGATCACCACAAAGGATACATGAACAGTATCCCCCTCGTATTCCACGTTATGCGAGAAACACTCCTCCCTATCAATCACAAAGCGGATAGCCGCAGCCTGGTGCAAGAACGGCATGATGCAGAGGACCAAGACACAAGCCCTTGTCCAACTCAGCCCCTCCATCTTCTATCAGCAGAGGAGCAATAGCAGATTGTACCGAGCTTCCTGCAGAGAAAAAATTCCAAAGTGTCAATTGATCTCTTAGACTATCCACACAAGCATGCGTCGCGTTGATGGGTGTGAGCTTTTGAGATCCTGGGATGTCGCAGAACGCCAAAATTCTATCAGAACATGGTTGTTTAGATAGGTCGAGCAAACAACAAGGCTAGATGGGTGTTTATTCTACGGGCGCATACAAAGGGGAGGGCATGGTGGAACCCTACAAATTACTCATCAATTATCTTAACTTATGCTCTGGAATCATACAATGAAGGTGAGATAGATCAATCGATCGATTTCGAACCAAGGCTTGCCTGCCAAGAGGTGAGAGTCCGGTTGGATCTGACCTCTGGAAGCTCATGATTCCCGTCCAGTAGGAAGAATTGGGGCTAAAGGGGTGAGAGGAGGAGGAGCTTACTCAGTTACCGCCTGCAGGCGGCCGTCGGAGAAATCGCTGCTGGCGTCCGGCTCCGGTGATTCCAAGTGGCGCTCCCCTTCCCTTCTCGGCGGAGGAAGAAGCAGTCGATACTCAAGATGTCACGAAGAGCTGACTGACCTTGGGGAGAACGCGACCTTTCTCTTTCCGTGGTTTTTCTACTTCACTTTCCGCCGAGTGGCCTATTGACCGGGCGGGGCGCAGTCGGCCCATTATTAACCTTGCTGGGCCAGGCAGAGGCCTGCTGCTGTCGGGCCAAAAAATGCGAGAGGTTTCTCTCTCTCAGGAAAAAAAGAGAGAGCAGGAGGTGATAGAAGGCATTTCCTATTTGGCGCTGCAGGCGCCCGTTACAGTGCAATTTGCAAACGGGCGCTGCAGCAGTTCAAACTGGGCGGCCGTCGGAGAAATCGCTGCTGGCGTCCGGCTCCGGTGATTCCAAGCGGCGCTCCCCTTCCCTTCTCGGCGGAGGAAGAAGCAGTCGATACTCAAGATGTCACGAAGAGCTGACTGACCTTGGGGAGAACGCGACCTTTCTCTTTCCGTGGTTTTTCTACTTCACTTTCTGCCGAGTGGCCTATTGACCGGGCGGGGCGCAGTCGGCCCATTATTAACCTTGCTGGGCCAGGCAGAGGCCTGCTGCTGTCGGGCCAAAAAATGCGAGAGCAGGAGGTTTCTCTCTCTCAGGAAAAAAAGAGAGAGCAGGAGGTGATGGAAGGCATTTCCTATTTGGCGCTGCAGGCGCCCGTTACAGTGCAATTTGCAAACGGGCGCTGCAGCAGTCCAAACTGGGCCGGCCCATTCTATTTGTTCCTTCTTGTTTTTCTTGTTTTTCGAAAGGTCAAAAAAGAGCGCTCAGTGGGGGATCGAACTCGCAACCCCTCCGTTGTAAGGGCTCGGCTCTAGCCACTCGCTATCCACTCACGAGTGTAAAGGTGGATCATTTTTCTCTTTTTATTTCGTTCTTAAGCTCAGTTTATTCGTTTTCCCTTTTTCTCATCTTTTTTGTTTTATTTATTGCGCGCTTTTTAAAATTCCTGAAGTTTACCTTTAAATTTGTGAACTTTTTTATATATTGTTGAACTTTTCTTTAAATTCGATGAACTTTTTTGAATTTTGATGAACTTTTTCTGAAATTCAATGAACTTTTTTTTTGAATTCTATGAACTTTTTCAAAGCTGGTGAGCTGCTTTTTCAATTTCTATGAACTTTTTTCAAATTTGATGAACTTTTTTTCAAATTCATGAATTTTTTTCAAATTTGATGAACTTTTTCAAATCCGATGAACTTTTTTCGAATTCACAAACTTTTTCCATTTTTTGTGAACTTATCCTTTCAATTCATGGATTATACGAATGCCTTTCCAAATTGATGTATTCTTTATTCAAACAAAATAAGTGGTGCGATGGATTTTTGCAATGAAACAGCGCCGCAGCATTGTTATTAATCACTTGCCTCTGTTATTAATCATAGAAAGCAAGTTGCTCGTGTGGCTGGAGGTGCCTATACGCGAACTTGACGTGGTGAGTTCGAAACCTGTATAAAGCAATTTTTGTCGCGTTTTCTTTTGCGAGCTTATGCATTCGCCAGGTTCTTCGCGTTTACGCATATTGCGTCAAACTGTCGACGGATGGCACAGGAGGATATGACTACCGAGCGATTTTGGGCCGGTTCTGTAGCGTCTACAGGTTCCGGTTTTGGGAACCTTCTAGAGCGTTCCCAGCCGGTTCTTACTGGTTTTAGAAACCATCTAGAAGGTTCCTGAACCGGTTTTTTATTTTTATTTTTATTTTTTACTCTTTCTGTTTTTTCTTCTTCCTTTTTCTGGTTCTTTTTTCTTTTCTTTTCGTTACTTTTTTGTTTTCTTTCAGTTTTCCTTTTCAAGTTAATTTCTCTTTTCAACAAATTTTCTTTTTTTGGTTATTTATTTATTTTTCTTTTCTTCTCTTTCTTTCAAACTTTTTTCAAAATATCAAAATTATGTTCATGTTTCCAGAAAATGTTCAGTTTTGGAAAAAATGTTCTCAAAATTCAAAAATTGTTCAAAACTTTCAAAATTCAGAAAATGTATTGGATTTCAATTTTTTTCACGTATTAAAAAAAATCCACGCTTCCAAATTTGTTCATGAATTTTCAAAATTATTCTCCGTTTCAAAATTTGTTCTCAAGATTCAAAAAATGTTCGTGCTTTAAAGAATTTTTCGTGCTTCGAAATTTGCTCTCAAGATTCAAAAGATGTCTGTGCTTTAAAAAATTGTTCACAAATTTTAGAACATTCTTGTTTTCAAAAAATGTTCTCAAAATTCAAAAAATGTTCTCATTACACCTATTCAATACAAATTCACGCTTCCAAATTTGTTCGGTAATTTTCAAAATTGTTCTCCATTTCAACATTTGTTCAAAAGATGTTTGTGCTTTAAAGAATTGTTTGTGCTTCGAAATGTGTTCTCCACATTTGAACACATATTCAAAACTTTCCCGTTTTGAAAATTTGTTCACAAATTCGAAAATTGTTTAGAGTTTTTCAAGATTTGTTCACAAATTCATAAAATGTTCCTATTTTGAAAAATATGTTCACAAAGTCGAAAGTTGTTCACTGTTTTTCAAACTTGTTCGTGATTGTCCTAAATTGATTGGTATTAAAAAAGGTTCATATTTTTCATGATTTGTTCAGAAATTCAAATAATGTTCATGCTTTGAATTTCGTTCACAAATTCAAATATTTTTCACATTTTGTAAAAAAGTTCTGCTTTTCAAAATTTGTACACATCTTCAAAAATCAATCCCATTTTACAAATTTGGTTAAAAAATCCATACACAACTTTTCAAACTCGTGCGTGCTTGGTGAAAACGTTCGTCATTTAAAAAATGTTTATTTAGTATTTTTCAAGAAATGACTAAAAAGGGAAAATAACCCGATCAGGCGATTTATCTAGTGTTAAAGCATTTGCGTTGCTTTTGTACCACTACGAGTAGTAAGCCGCAGTGGCTAGCTACCTGTCTGTGCAGCACAACGATCGCGAGATTGAATCCTGCGTGACACTCTGCTTTTTTCTTACTTTTTTTTACACTGCTCGCAGCTCATGCGTGGGCTAGCCCAGTCGGAGTATTGCGTATGCGAAGCCCCGACTTCCTGCCGCATAATGCGGCGTATAGGAGGTCCCGGAGGTGATGGCATTTCCAGCAAATCCTAAAGAGCGCTC